>NW_023596697.1:0-29850 GCF_011947565.3 Pollicipes pollicipes | reverse complement strand
GACCGCTTACACGGGACGGGACAGCGAGCCTGCACTGAGCTCAAGGCTGCCTTAAGGCTGTATGTAGAAGTCGTCTTCGACGACAGAATTAACACAGTGGTCACACATCCTCGACAGTGATCTCTACATCTAATGTTATGAACAAGCGGACTAGTTACCCGAGCCTTCCACGTCCACGTCTACACCCTGTCTGTCCACACCGTCCAAGTCCACGCCCTGTCTGTGCCCACACACTGCCCACGTCCCCACACCGTCCACCTTCACACCCATGTCCACATACCGTCCACGTCCATACCTTATCTGTGTCCAAACACCGTCCACGTCCATACCTCATCTGTGTCCAAACACCGTCCATGTACACACACTGTCTACGTACATGCATCATCCATGCTTACATCTTGGCTACGTCTAAACTACGTGTATGCCCAAACCACGTCCACGTCCACATTCCATCCATCCGTACACGTTCACATCCCGTTGACGTCCACACCCCGTCCGCATCCACGCCCTTCCCATGTTTGTAGCCAGTCCACGTCCACATCCCCGTACACGTTGCACAACTTGTACGTCCGTACGACGTTCACATACACATACGTCCACGTTTGTGCCTATCCACTGCATATCTGATCCACATCCACCCCCCATCCACATCCATGCCGATGCGCTAGAACGAGCCCGGTGGGCCTGGCTGGACAGCCACGCACGTCACATCGGTGCAGTGGTCAGCACGCCGGCCTCGTCTTGAGGGCGCCGACGTGAATGACAACAGCGGTGTGGTGCGGAGCGTTCTTCTCCTAGCAGAGCTGGACCGGCGCCTGGCAGAGGAACGGTAACGGATCCGAGCACGCGACGGCTACGGCTAGGCCCGAGTTGAGCGCCAGGCAGCCGTCGGCGCCGGCGGCCGTCGCGTTGGCGACCCAGTCGAGCTTCACTGGGACGCCGTGGACGTCGACCCATCCGTCCCCGTTCCCTAGACGCCGTGCTCCCAGCAGCAGCGGCTGCCTCGCGGGGAAGTGCGCGGTCAGGACAGCCGCCGTGCCGTTGTCAGCGGGCACCGCCAGCTGGGCGCCGGCCAGATGGCGGCACTGCTGCTCAGCCTCCTCCCAGGCGGCGTTCGTGAGGTGGAGCGAGTAGCAGTGCCGGTCCAGGCTGAGCCAGCCGGCCGGGCAAGGTTGCCGGTGCTGGCAGCGCGCCGGTGACCGACATACGAAACCATAGTAGTTTTTGCTATGGCTATGGGACGTTAAGCCTTCTTTGGTCCGGTTGAAGCGCACGGCTGCGGTGCCGTTGTCCTTCCATTTCTTGATCACGGGCAGGTCAGTGGGTGTCGTTCCATCAATGTTGGTGATGACACCGTTTCGCAAGTACGCCCCGAGCGCTTCCGTGGGGATTGGTCGAGAGCGGTGGTAGTTCAGGTAGACGGTCTGCTGGCGGTCGGTGAGTGTGGTCATGTCGGAGCCTTGGGCGCGGCAGATGGCGCGCGACTCGGCCCAGGTGCCGCGATCGCCGGCCGGGTGGTGGCCGCGCAGGTAGCACTCGTCCCGGTGGAGATGCCAGGTGGCCCGGCATGGCGCCACCAACGCTAGCTGGCGCACGAAGTCGACCTGAGCTGAGTCATCCGGCTTAGCAGCGGTCACATTCTCAACGAGGCAACACGCGCCGCCGCCAAATGCGAAGCCTCCACAGCTGGGCATGCGGTCGAGCGAGCAGCGGAGTGCACAGAGCAGCGGCGAGACGGCCGGCACGGAGAACAGCGTCCCGCCGGAGCTCGGCTCGGCCGCGCGATGGAACTTCTCCGGCACCGACCAGACGCCGACCAACATGGCGACAGCCAGCAACGGCAGGGCGGCAGACATGTCCACCCGAGCAGACGTGTGAGCAGCGTTTGACGCGGCCGGCCGGCCGGTCGGTTTGTTCGCCGCGAGCAGCGTTTCCAGGGAAGGCATGGCCTTGTAGCGACAGCGGAAGCGTGCTTGCGATTGGCTGCGGGACCAAGACCCCTCACATCGGGCGGCAAGCCAACGGCACGAATAAGCTAATGCGAGGAGAGATGTTTTCTTTGCCGAACTGGCGCTCCATCATCAAACACCTATTCATTTTGCAGTATCTGCCATCAACCCGACGAATGCCATTGCCCTTGCAGGTCATGGACGGTAATTACTAATCATAGCCGACTGGTACTTGTGGTGGGGAATATGGATTGCATGTTCAGAGTTTCGCGGCGACTCGGCGCACGCTTAGGACCCCGCCGCTGCTCACGTCGCACCATGCTATTGATGAGTGGATGAACGAGTAGTGTCTGAGACCAATAGCTTACGGTATAATTTCGCTCGTTGCATTGCGAAAGTGCTTGCACCAAACAATCGCTGACGGCACTGCAATGTTTCATGATCACTTCTGTTGACGGGGATTATTCCGGGGAGCAGGCAGGGGCGAGCGCAGAAGGTTTTGTGACGTACTTCAAGATACGAAGCAGAAGATGCCTTCAAGTGACAGCCGAAGATTTTATAACGTGAAGCCTCGGTGATTCTTATCCACCTTGCCGTTGTGACTTATCCTTTTGTGACTTACAACTTTACCCTTATGCTTAGATCTCTTTTGAAAGCCCCTATTTGTGTTCTCCAGGTCTAATGTATGTCAGTACAGCCCGCAATCGGTTCATGTTTAGCGTACAGCGAGCCTATAGGAGCGGCCAATTCAAGTATGCTCCAAAGCCGGTAGGTAACAATGGCTAGACATACATACGAGGCGCGAGGACTATAGTATAAACAATTACTACCTGCGTGATACCGATGTCAATGCCTGTTATTTAAAAACATAATTTGTTATCATGTTGTTTGCCTCATTTGGCGTTTGTTCATAGAGTTACAAATAGTTTCCCAAATGCTCCACTAACCAACCTTCCACTGCCGAGTCTGAGCATTTAGCGATAGGATCTAGGGTACACCTGTCGTGAAGGAAAACAGTGAACCCCCTGTCCAGTTCGCAGATGATGCGCGTCATGAGGTTTTGGAACGTTTTTGAAGAGGCTGCTCACGTGGGCTGATAGTGAGCCGCATCCATGGGCCGAGTACACCCCATCTTATCTGCCTTGATGCCATGCCAGCTATCCGGACTAATGCAGACACCCGCATTTTGTTTTGGTTTATCTATCCACTTAAGTTAGGAACTCATTTTCTATCACCAGAGTCGTGCTTGATTCCACTACTAAATTGCTAGATTCCAAAAGCGACTCGCTGTTGATATATAACTGATTTCAACTCGACTTCGAGCAGCGGAGCACAATTCTTAGTCGACTCCGATGTTGATTAAAGCTGTGACCCGATTCCAGAACCGATTTCAATGGGGACGGAATCGATTCCATGTTGTCTTGAACAGGACGTGGTTATAGCGAAGGGGCTGAGGGTGATATATACCATTAACCTATTAGGCACTTATTAGACTCTTATTAACATAATACAACTAATTTTTCTAACAAATATCTGGGGTTCGTCGCTAGCAAGATGACAGCGGACGCGTCTTCACAACTTGGGGATATAGCATTTGCCCTTAGCGATAGATGCGAAGTAACGACTGTGGTGACATTCGAATGGCGTCTCAATGGCACAACATGCCAAAAAACAATTGTAGTTATCATTGGGCTTGCGTGGGGAAATCGATGCTAGCTCACTGAGGTGTGGTGTGATAAAAAAGTACCACACAGGTGCTTTTCGAAGGCGTGAACGAGCACTCTGTCAGCACCACGTAGGAGCATGACCCTGATACGGCTCTGGGCGGTCCTGAGGCGACTTCACGGGATTGATTGGGATGAGGACTGGGTCCAGCAAAATGAAGTGACACCGCACACGACAGGGGTTTCACTGGACTTGTTTGAGGAACATTTCAATGGCAGACACATTAACCTGAAGACTGCCGTTCTGTGGGCTCCTCACTTGCCCAGCCAGTCACCCCTGCACTCCATGATGCTGGCCTACCTCAAGGACCGCATACGCGTGGACGGGACAGGGAGCCTGCACAGAGCTCAAGGCTGCCTTAAGACTAGAGATGTAAGTCGTCTTCGACGACAGAATTAACGCAGTGGTCATACATCTTCGACAGTGATTCTACATGTGACGTTGTAAGCGAGCGGACTAGTTACCCGTCCACGTCCACGCCCACTCACTGTCTGCTCGCACACCGTCCACGTCCACACCTTGTCTGTGTCCACATACCGTCCACGTCCATACGCTGTCTGTGTGCACACACAGACAGGGTATGGACGTGTCTACACACACACCGTCTACGCACATGCATCATCCATGCTTACACCTTGCCTGTGTTTAAACTGCGTTTACTTCCACACCACGTCCACGCCCACATTCCATCCACCCGTACACGCCCACATCCTGTTAACATCCACACCCTTTCCGCGTCCACACCGTTCCCATGTTCGTACAAGTCCACGTCCACACACCCCGTAAACGTTGCACTACTTCTACGTCCGTGCGACGTTCACGTCCACTCACGTCCACGTTCGTGCCCATCCACTCACATATTCCGTCCACATCCACACTCGATCCACATCCATGCCGATGCACTAGGACGAGCCCGGTGGGCCTGGCTGGACAGCCACGCACGTCGCATCGGTGCAGTGGTTAGCACGCCGGCCTTGTCTTGAGGGCGCCGACGTGAATGACAACAGCAGTGTGGTGCGGACCGTTCTTCTCCTAGCAGAGCTGGACCGGCGCCTGGCAGAGGAACGGTAACGGATCCGAGCACGCGACGGCTACGGCTAGGCCCGAGTTGAGCGCCAGGCAGCCGTCGGCGCCGGCGGCCGTCGCGTTGGCGACCCAGTCGAGCTTCACTGGGACGCCGTGGACGTCGACCCATCCGTCCCCGTTCCCTAGACGCCGTGCTCCCAGCAGCAGCGGCTGCCTCGCGGGGAAGTGCGCGGTCAGGACAGCCGCCGTGCCGTTGTCAGCGGGCACCGCCAGCTGGGCGCCGGCCAGATGGCGGCACTGCTGCTCAGCCTCCTCCCAGGCGGCGTTCGTGAGGTGGAGCGAGTAGCAGTGCCGGTCCAGGCTGAGCCAGCCGGCCGGGCAAGGTTGCCGGTGCTGGCAGCGCGCCGGTGACCGACATACGAAACCATAGTAGTTTTTGCATGGCTATGGGACGTTAAGCCTTCTTTGGTCCGGTTGAAGCGCACGGCTGCGGTGCCGTTGTCCTTCCATTTCTTGATCACGGGCAGGTCAGTGGGTGTCGTTCCATCAATGTTGGTGATGACACCGTTTCGCAAGTACGCCCCGAGCGCTTCCGTGGGGATTGGTCGAGAGCGGTGGTAGTTCAGGTAGACGGTCTGCTGGCGGTCGGTGAGTGTGGTCATGTCGGAGCCTTGGGCGCGGCAGATGGCGCGCGACTCGGCCCAGGTGCCGCGATCGCCGGCCGGGTGGTGGCCGCGCAGGTAGCACTCGTCCCGGTAGAGATGCCAGGTGGCCCGGCATGGCGCCACCAACGCTAGCTGGCGCACGAAGTCGACCTGAGCTGAGTCATCCGGCTTAGCAGCGGTCACATTCTCAACGAGGCAACACGCGCCGCCGCCAAATGCGAAGCCTCCACAGCTGGGCATGCGGTCGAGCGAGCAGCGGAGTGCACAGAGCAGCGGCGAGACGGCCGGCACGGAGAGCGGCGTCCCGCCGGAGCTCGGCTCGGCCGCGCGATGGAACGCGATGGACGCCGGCCGACAGCGGAAGCGTGCGTGCGATTGGCTGCGAGACCGAGAGCCTTCACATCGGACTGAAAGTCAACGACACGGATAAGCTAATGCGAGGAGGGACGCTTTCTTTGCCGAACTGGTGCTTCATCGTCAGACACCTTTTCATTTCGCAGTAGCTGCCATCCAACCGGCGAATGCCACCACCCTCGCGCGGTCATTATTAATCTCGGGCGTTAACGCTCAGTAGATTCCAGCTGAGTAGATGATCGTGCGCGGGGCAAGCACAACGCTGGTAGTTCAGAGATCGTGCAAAACACGCCTGGCGCTTGCGAATGCTGGTGAGCTCCATAGGCGAGGAAGTTGCCTGGTCATACTTGCCCAGGAGTATGAGCCGCTTTTATATGTAATTTCAAATGAGATACGTCGCTGGCCGTTGTTACATAATTGCGTTATAGAACATCTCTTTTTAGGCATTATCTAGGATGTTCATTCCTTTCATTATTCATCACAATTTAATGTCGTTGCACTTGCTATAAAAACCGAAAATGTCTCCAAGAAAGAGTAGGCTCGTTTTGAGCTACCCGATGGGTTGCGCTTTATCTTGTTGCGCGGCACCAATGCGCCGTTTGTTTCAAAACGAAGAATGTGTTATGATAATCGGGAGCTGTATGTGCCATCCATCAAAGAAATGGTTAAAATGTGCACGA
Source organism: Pollicipes pollicipes (assembly GCF_011947565.3). Lineage (NCBI taxonomy): Eukaryota > Metazoa > Arthropoda > Thecostraca > Pollicipedomorpha > Pollicipedidae > Pollicipes > Pollicipes pollicipes. The sequence goes on along the minus strand of NW_023596697.1, from coordinate 23,451 downwards.
TATAAAAACAGGACAACGGGTTGGACCACAAAGAGGCAAAGGCTGATGCGGATAAACATTTGGGCCCGCATCGTGTGCATCTTACAATATCTCATGATCATGATGTGTATCACTGCACACAGGCAGTGGCCGACCACCGCCTAACATTGAAATGCCTCCGCCGGCAAACTCGGTGTGTGTGGTGTGATGGTGTTGGCATGGTTAAAAGTTATCCGTGACAGTTGTGCATTCCTTGGCACGCGCCCGGGTGGCCGGCTGGTTACCCTTCGCTCGGGTGGGGTGGGGGTCAATTTGACCCCCTAAGATCTCGGGAACTAAGAAAGCTAGACACAAAATTTACAGGGTGTGTTGGCCTGTACGTGACTCACTTAGGTCAAAGCTTGAGGTTCCTAGGTCATGACCTTCGGGTCAAAGAAAGTAAAACAAGATTAAGTTCCAGGTTGGGTTCCGAAGTGCCCCCAGAACCTAGATAACTGTTTCTAATCAAAAGATCACATGCTCATTTAAAGTCAGTGACGTTGCTTGACCTTTTGAAGGTGATGGTGACCAAAATTATGCAAGATTGCTCTGTGTTTGCATTTGAATAGGCGATAAAGATTACGCTAGGCAGCATGTTTCTAAAAACAAAGCGTTAACCTGCGTCATTTAGGCCAGCGACCCTTCTGATCTTGAGAAGTCTATGGAAGGTATATAATGCGGTTCCTGCTATTAATAATTGAAGCTAGGCACCAGAAACTATCCCATATAGCAAGCCCTCGAGTGATAAAACAGGTGGTTTTGACCTTGGTCAGACCTTCGTACCTGACCTTAGGTTAACGTAATTGCTTATTCAATATTTGTATTGCTTAAGAAAACATCTCAGAGATGTATGGCTTCGTCTAAAACTCCATTGTTGCATCAAATTGAGCAATTCCCCAGAAATTGACCTCGCTGAAACCAATACCTGACTTTGGCCTGTCCTAGGTCAGCGATCTTGCAAGATGCATCTAAGTTTTGATGCTGAACGATCCGCTATCCCAATATCGACAGCTATGGAAAATTTGGCGCGGCTTCGCCGCGCCGTTCGGAAACCGTTTTGGAAAAATCTTCGGAGGGTCAATTCGGCCCCCACCCGAGCACGTATTCAAGGGTTCTGCAGGGCTCTCTGTTTTGCTGTTGGATGGTCAGCACCAAACAATTTTTTTTGTCGTTCAGACATTTGTGCTACAACATTGACCACAATGTTGTTCTGTGCTGACAGCATGCCTTTAAACAAACCTACCTCGCTATCCTTCTGACTGTCGTCTACCTCTGGTGTGTTACGCATCCAAATTAATCGACTCAGACATTTGTGTCCGAAACGCAACAAAGGAATTTATCCGGTGGGCGTTCTTCGCCCCAGCTTTCCTCTCTCATTTGTTTTTCAAATTTTCCCTTGACGATGTTGTGCCAGGTGCCTCTGTTTCAAAATCTGATTCTGGGGGATAATGTTTTCAGTGGTTTGATTTCGTTTTGCTCCATTTTGGCTCCCATTTATAGATCTTGAAATAGATTTTAACTGCTCCACACAAAAAACTTTTCACAGTAAAGTCTAGACCCTTAGCGCTAGAGTCTAGAGTATCGTGAAGAATGGAGGGTGCCACTCTGTTTAGCTCGTAGGGGCGCGCGACGTATGGAGCTTGAAAGTTTATGAAGAGGCTGCTCACGTGGCTGATCAGGGGCCAGCCATGGGCCGAACGCGTCCGATCTTGTCTGCCTTGATGCCATGCCAGCCATCCGGACTAACGCACACACCCGCGTTTTGTTTTTGCTTGTCTACCCGCAGAATTTAGGAACTCAGTTGCTTTCACCAGACTCGTGATTGATCCCACTAGTAAATGTCGACTTGCTGCTAGCATGAAACTGACTTCGACTCGAGTTCCAGCAGCGCAGCACGATTTTTAGGCGACGCAGATGTTGATTAGAGATGTCCCTCGATTCCAGGATAGAATTTCATTAAAACGGAATCCTTTGCTGTGTGGTCTTGCATATGAGGTGACTTAGGCATCAATGCTGGATGCAGACATAAAAAGGACTTATTGTGCTGAAAAGGGCTTTAGCTCCGTCGTTGGTAACAACACTGAAGACACATCTCCACAACAATGGAAAATTTGTCGCCTGCCCATAGCGTTGGATGCTAAGAAACACCCCAAACATGTCATTTTCACACTTTTCGCCCACGGTATTTCTGCTCAATAAAGTTTTTGACGAATACGTAGCATATACCATGTGATCAGTGTATACACTTCTGAATAAGTGGTAGGGTACCCCAGATGGATTTTAAAAAAAGTTCCTCGGACAGTGCTGAGTGTATTTATCACATACTCGAGACTGTGGTGGCATGCGAATGCCAATCAATGGAAAATGATGCCACAAATCAATGCTAGTTATCAGCGACACACCTTCGGCAAATCGTACCCATACAGATGTTTTTTTGAAGGCGAGAGCGAGTTACTCCGTCAACACTGCCTAGAAGCGTGACATGGGTACCCCTCTACACCTTCTGGGGCGGTCCCGAAGCGACTTCACGGAATCGATTGGGATGAGGACTGGCTCCAGCAGGATGGGGCGACACCGCAAACGGCACGGGCTTCACTTGACTTGTTGGAGGAAACATTCCACCTGGCAGGTACGTCAGCCCAAAGACTACCGTTCTGTGGACTCCTTACCCTCCCGACCAGTCACCCTGTACGCCAGATGCGGGGCTACCTCAAGGACCGAGCACACGTGGACGAGACAGCGAGCCTTCACGGAGCCTTTCGGCTGCCTGTAGACGGGAGAATAAAGTCGTCCTTTGACCACAGGATTAACATACTGGTCACACATCTTCGACAGTAATCTTTGCATATAACGCGAAAACGGGCGGACTAGTTCTTGAGCCGCCCACGTCCACGTCAGCGCCCTGTCTGTGTCCACAAACTGTCCACTTTCACACCGTATCTGTGTCCACACACCGTCTACATCCACACATTGTCTATGCACATACATCATCTGCGCTTACATCGTGTCCACGCCCAAACTCTTACGTCCACACCACGTCCACGTCCACATTCCATCCATTCATCCACCCGTACACGTCCACATCCTGTTGAAATCCACACCCCGTCCGCGTCCACACTCTTCCCACGTTCGTAACCAGTCCACGTCCACACCCCGTGCACGTTACACTACTTCTATGTCCGTGCGACGTTCACGTCCACACACGTCCACGCTCGTACCAATCCACTTACATATTCCGTCCACATCCACACTCGATCCACATCCATGCCGATGCGCTAGGACGAGCCCGATGGGCCTGGCTGGACAGCCACACACGTCGTATCGGTGCAGTCGTTAGCATGCCGGCCTTGTCTTGAGGGCGCCGCGTGAATGACAACAGCAGTGTGGTGCGGACCGTTCTTCTCCTAGCAGAGCTGGGCCGGCACCTGGCAGAGGAACGGCAACGGATCTGAGCACGCGACGGCCACGGTCAGGCCCGAGTCGAGCGCCAGGCAGCCGTCGGCGCCGGCGGCCGTCGCGTTGACGGCCCAGTCGAGCTGCACCGGGACGCCGTAGACGTCGACCCATCCGTCCCCGTTCCCCAGACGCCTTGCTCCCAGCAGCAGCGGCTGCCTCGCGGGGAAAGTGCGCGGTCAGGATAGCCGCCGTGCCGTTGTCAGCGGGCACCGCCAGCTGGGCGCCGGCCAGATGGCGGCACTGCTGCGCGGCCTCCTCCCAGGCGGCGTTCGTGAGGTGGAGCGAGTAGCAGTGCCGGTCCAGGCTGAGCCAGCCAGCCTGGGCAAGGCTGCCGGTGCTGGCAGCGCACCGGTGACCGACATACGAAACCAGGGTATTCTTGCCACTGACGGTGCGACGATAAGGCCTTCTTTTGATCCGGTGAAGCGCACGGATTACGGTGCCGTTGATCTCCATTTTTTTAGTACGGGCAGGGTCAGTGGGTGCCGTTCCATCGATGTTGGTAATGACACCGTTTCGCACGTACACTCCCAGTGCTTCCGTGGTGTTTGGCCGAGAGCGGTGGGTAGTTCAGGTAGACGGTCTGCTGGCGGTCGGTGAGCGTAGTCAGGTCGGAGCCTTGGGCGCGGCAGATGGCGCGCGACTCGGCCCAGGTGCCGCGATCGCCGGCCGGGTTGGATGGCCGCGCAGGTAGCACCCGTCCCGATAGAGGTGCCAGGTGGCCCGGCAAGGCGCCACCAACGCCGGCTGGCGCACGAAGTCGACCTGGGCTGGGTCCACCGGCTTAGCAGCGGTCACATCCTCTGACGAGGCGACACGCGCCGCCGCCGAATGCGAAGCCTCCACAGCTGGGCGTGCGGTCATTCGAGCAGAGGAGTGCACAGATCAACGGCGAGACGGCCGGCACGTAGAGCAGCTTCACGCCGGAGCTCGGGTCGGCGGCACGATGGAACTGCTCCGGCACCGACAAGACGCCGACCAACATGGCGACGGCCAGCAGCGGCAGGGTGGCAGGACATGTCCACCCGAGCAGACGTGCGAGCAGCGTTTGACGCGGCCGACCGGTCGGCCGGTTTGTTCGCAGTGGGCAGCGTTGCCAGGGAGGACGTGGCCTTGTGGGGACAGCGGGAGCGTGCGTGCGATTGGCTGCGAGACCGAAACCCTCACATCGTATTACAAGCCAATGTCATAAAGAAGCTAATGCGAGGAGGGACGCTTTCTTTGCCGAAATGGTGCTCCACCATCAGGCTCCTATTCATTTTACAGTAGCTGCCATCAAACCCGGGGAGGGCCGCCGCCCTTGCACGGTCACGGACGGTAATTACTAATCATAGCCGACTGGAACCTGATGGTGGGGAATATGGATTGCATGCTCAGGATTTCGCGGCGACTCGACGCCCGGCTTAGGACCAAAGGCAGCGCAACCAAAAGGCTTGGCAGCACGACCACGTCCATTTGTTTGACCACGGCTGCTCACGTCGCACCATGCTATTGATGAGTGGATGAACGAGTAGTCTCTGAGCCCAATAGTTTACGGTATAATTTCGCTCGTTGCATTGCGGAAGTGCTTACACCAAGCAATTGCTGACGGCTCTGGAAGGCTCATTATCACTTCTGTTAACGGGCATTAATGTGTGGAGCAGACACGGGCGATAGCAGAAGGTTTTATGAAGTACTTGAAGTTGTGAAACAGAAGGTGTGTTGAAGTAATAGCAGAAGATTTTATGAAGTGAATCATCAGTGATTCTTATCAACCTTGCCGTTGTGACTAACCCTCCTGTGACTCACAGCCTTGCCCTTCTGTCTCTGTTTCTTCATATTTGTGCTCTCCAGGCATGGGTGTCGGAACAGAGGGAGGGCGAGGGGGACCATGGCCCCCACTTTTCAAGGTGGGGGGCCGGCAGTGTTAACTGGCCCCGACTTCTCAGATTCAGGTTGTGTTTAGCTACTTTGGCACCACGTTTAAATGCACATGCGCATTTACCTAGTCCACCAGCCATCTTCCTCAATATGCATCATCTTTTTCGTTTGCTTATTGGCCGTCGCTTAGTGTCACAGCTGCAGGCCCATGCCACTCGGCCTATGGAGACTGCAGTGCCGGGCGTTCAGGCTGTGGTTGCTATGACTGGCGAGCGCGAATGTTTAAAACCATATTACATAGTTTTTTACCAAAAATTAGTTCTGACTAAATCTTGAAACACTTAAAGACGAACATGGATTAGCCATGTTAATACGAGCTTAGGACCCCATTTCATGTACAATCTACGTGCAGGGATTCCTCAATATCTCTGAAGAAAACAGAAAAACACGGAATTGGGACCTGTGTGAGAGTTATTGGACCACCTTTGGCGATCAGAGATGTTGTTGTGTCACTGAGGGTTCCTATGCTGATCCGGGACCAACTGCGCGGCCCAGAAGGCTTCCCGTGTCAGGGAGGGGAACAATGTGATATGATATATCCTTCTAATTGCCTCCGGATCGACCTGGAAACCCCGTCCCGTGTCACTAGAATGACAGCCAGAAGACACTCCGAGATGGGACGGAGTGACCCTTCAGCTCTTGACCGGAACCGATAACGTGCCCTCGATGTTCTACTCAAGGGGCCCCCTTGCCGGGAAGGAAGTAAGGAGCCTCATTATTGTTGAGTAGAATGATGGTCTCATTATTGTTGAAACGAGTAGGTCGAAATTAATTTAGAAAACGAAAACAAAGCCATCGCATGTTTGCCTATAATGTTTATCATAATATTAATTAGAATTAAATCTATCTATATAATACATCAATCTAAATATATATATGATTAATTAAATTGTATTATATAATATTATATAAGAACGCTCATTTTTCAGAATGCTCTCGTGAAAAAGTGCACCAAAAGGTTTGAACATGCCCGCCCGCAAAGTCGAGAGCAGGGACAGCGATGGTCCAGATTGCAGCTTCCGTAAAACCGAACGACGTCCGCCACTGCAAGTGCCACCAGATGGCTGGCGCCGTACTAATGTCTTCTGGACAGATTGATAGTTACAGAAACACGAAAAATAGTGAATCTACCTTTGCCCTTCCAGTTCCACTACCAGATTCCGGCTCCACTTTGCGGTGCTTTAAGGGCCAATCTGTTCTTATCACCAGTCTAAAAATCGCACACGTGAAATATGCGCCCAGATTGCCTTGTAGATGTAAGGCTTGATGTCCGGAAACATCCGAAAGTACTTCTTCAGAAGCGTCATCATTTTCATCCAGCCCGTTGGCCACGACTCAGTATTAGCTGTTGAGCGCACGCTGCGCGACGTACGGAGGCTGCAACGCCTGGAGTCGAGGTTTTTTAAAACTAAGATTTGCGAGCACGCATTGCTCAAAGTTATGTCACAACTTTATTACTAACCGATGCAAGCGTTTGAAGGCAATTATTTCAGAACCGTTATCATTTTCGTCCACCGGTGAACCATGACGAAAAATTAACCACTGAGCTAGCGCTCCGCGGACAATGGTGACTGCAACGCGTGGTGCAGACGTTTTGTTGCTTAGATTTGCGAGCGCGCATGTTAAAAACCACGTTACATAAAATGTGTCACTACTGGATTCTGAATGAATATTAAACATTTCCAGACAAACATGGCTTGGCGATGTTAATACACACTGTTGACGACTCAATCTACAATCAAAATTTTCACCCTCAAATTTAGATCCAACATATCGATCTGCAACCTACATTCGCCGATGTCCCTCAATGTCTGTAGAACGCAGATAAAACATGAAAAAGCTTCTGAATTATGTCGGTTTAGAAAGAGTCCACTAAGCCATTGCAAGTTAGGGACACCGGTGATTTATTCCATGCGGTCGTTAAACGCCTGATTTTTGCAGTTAATTGACCTTAACACGCACTCTGATGAGGGTTCAAACTGACTCGCACTCGGAAGGTTTTTCCAGAATGGTTTTCAAAACGGCGCGGCACAGCCGCACCATGGTTTGCATAAATCTAGACAATTCAGAGTTGCCGACTTTGGGTGTAAAGCAACACCCTATGAGGAGAAATTTTTCACTCCTTTTCCCCACATTTTATGTGAATTTTTTACTCCTGCCTGACATTGTCTGATCGCACATGCCAAACCCCTATTTCCCTATCTGAGGTTTTCAGATGTCATCCCAAACCGAGCTCACTTAAAACCACCAAGCATAAACGAGGCTTCGCAGAACCTGGACACCTATGGCTATGTCCTGGCTCACCTACATCTGAATCATGTCTATGTATGCACAGAGCAAGGGCGCCAGGTACCTCCAGCCCAAGAACCCCAGCGATCCCCAGCCGCTTGCACGCATTAAGTTGGGTTTGTTTACAAAATGCATCACAAAATGCAGCTGTGCGCCAACTACAAGGTATTCACGCATCCCCTATTTTTTTAGTCTCACCACCACACCACGAAAGCAGAGCCTGGTGTAAACACCAGCAAGTACTGGTAGAGATTTTACTCCACGTTTTTCGTTTCCCCGAGGAAACTTGACCACTAAATTGCATCACTCCCGAAATACGTGAGTGAAAAGTTCAAGAAATGTCTTCTAAATTTAACTTGCAAGATGAATATCACCGTTTGAGCACTTGTATTAACATATCTTAAGTCAAATCAGCTGATCCCAAAATTTTGCTGAGAAAAGTACAAGTCTTTATATTTATTTAGCTACTTTTGCTTTTCTTGGTATCATACCAGTGTGATATCACTTTATTTTTCCCTCTTTTTCGATGGTCTTTAGAGGTGCTATCTGCTGCTTAAAATTTAGCCAATTTCTCTGCAAGATGCTCCAACTGCAAACTTGTACGCGTTTCATACACAAATTGGATTAATTCGCAGCCGCCCAAACATGTTTGATATGCACCCAAGCGTGAACAATTCACAGAGGAGTGAAGGAGACAATTTGAAGCACGGAACTTATTTTTACCGCCATTTTTGCCCTCTTAAACCTTCGGTTAGCCGTTTTCTTGGTTCATGGCCGGGCTCAATAATGATAATTCCAAGCCTTTCGAGTGTTTGACTCGCCAGGCTACCTGGCAAGGCTATTATAATGCTGCCATAAAGAGCCTTGGGACAGACCTGACGCAGCTAATACAAAGTGTTTGATGGCGAAATTCTGCCCTCCGGAGATGTTTATCATGCACATCTTGTACTTGTTTCGCATTTTATCTCGAAGGTTGCTGGGCATCGTTGATATTTATATTTCACGGTGAGTCGGATGACCCTGTCTGCCAGCAGACCACGCAAAATGTACTGAATTTTTGTTTTGAGGGAGAGCAGGAAGAAGCCAGTAAGTCTCCTGTGGACCAAGTAGTTGCTTGCCTCACCTGCTTTCAACACATGATTGGTAACCAGAGTTAGGCATTTCCTGTTTAAATACATCGAGTGTGCCTTAAGACAAATTATGATGCCACAAGGCCTGCAAATGGGCTTATTTTTCTCCACATTCTTGGTTATTTTCCCCAAGTTTCCTAAAATGGTTCCTCATGACTGCTTTAAACCAGATGTTTTTCTGTAGATGTCATGGTTTGCTGACTGGCAAATGACTACTGTATATATGCGCTATATTTTTGAACACAGTAATACTCTAAGCTACATACCACTTATAATGTGAGTTAAATATTGATATGTAACAAATAGACCACCCCATTCAAAATGTGAAGCCAACATATCAAACTTTGTCATTAGATATGAATAAACAAGCCCAAATGAATAAACAAGCCCAAACATGCATTTGGTGCAGCTGAAAAGGCAGGCAACAATACTGGCATGGTCATCTAAAAGTTGTGTTATTTTTGGAGAAGAGAGATTGTTTTGTGGAGTATGCCCATTATTCCCCTTGACATGGGTTAGCCATGACAATCAAAATAAGTTGTTCAAAGTGATTTAAAGTGTTTTGATTTGTGTGTTGTCAACTTGGTCTGATGTCAACACGCATACACAATTGAACTGAATAAAAATGTAAGTTGAAACCAGCCAAAAACTAGCCTTAAATATAATGTTTTTACCACAAGCGCTGCTGTCAACAGACAGGTGAGTTGAGATGATGTTTATCACATGGGCTACTCTAAGTTAGGTTAAGTTGGTCAAGTGCATGGCAAGTGGCGATAGGAATTGTGCAAGAATCAGTAACTTACAACTGCTGCTGTGATACAAACAGGTTATACAGGATGGGATGATGCAAGGCCTGTTTAGGTCAGGCATAGGCTACTTTCATGGAATAAGCATTGCTATTTTGTAAGAAACAGTGACAAAACGTTTGTTTTCCCAGACCCCATCTTAACAGAAGCTAGAAGTATGTGTGTTTGACTTGGCGATGGGCTGATGTGTAGGAGTCCAAGGTTTTTTGTTTGTTTGAGAGTTTCATGCTTGTTGAATTTTCTGTTGTTATTTTGTTCTTGAATTCCTTTGCTTTGTTTTGTTTTAGAAGTGCTGTGGAAGGGAATTGAAAGTGCAGCATCAAATTATTGGTGTTAATAATTCGTTATGCTGTACTGTCATGTCGTGTCATGTCAACACTGTCATGAAACTACCATGCTTTAACACGCGCCCGGTTGGCCGGCTAGATACACTTCGCTCAGGTGGGGAGGGGGTCAATTTGACCTCCCCCCTCTGATATCTCGGGAACTAAGGAAGCTAGAGACATCAAATTTACAGGGTGTCTTAGCCTATACGTGAAATCACTTAGGTTAAGGTTTCATCTTCCTAGGTCATGACCTTCAGGTCTAATAAGGTCAAACAAGGTCAAATTCCCGATTGGTCTCCAGAGCGCCCCCAGAACCTAGGCAACTGTCTCTAAGCAAAAGGTCACAAGCCCATTTGAGGCCATTTACCTTGTTTGACCCTTTGAAGGTCATGGTGATCAAAATGATACAATACTGTTGTGCTTTTGGCATTTGAATAAGCGACAATGATTACGCTAGGCAGTATGTTCCTAAAACAAAACGTTCGACCCGGGTCATCTTAGGGCAGTGGCCTGTTCTGACCTGTAAGGAATAAATTGAAGATGTATAATGCGGTTCCTGTTGCCAATAAATTCGAAAGGAGCACCAGAAACTATCCCATACAGCGAGCCCTAGAGTAATAAATCAAGTTGGTTTTGCCCTTGGTCTGACCATCATACCCGACCTTAGGTCAACATAATTTGCTCATTCAAAATTTGTGGCGCCTAAGAAAGCATCTCAGATATGTATGTCTCCGTCAAACACTCCGTTGTTGTATCAGATTGAACGATTCCCTAGAAATTGCCTTCGCTGAAATCATAGGCTGACTTTGACCTGTCATAGATCAGCGACCTTGCAAGGTACATGTAAAAGCTGTCTGTCAAAAAATCCGCTATGCAATTGTCTACAGCTCTGCAAAATTTTGCGCGGCTAGGCAGCGCCTTTCAGAAACCATTCGGGAAAAACCCTCGGGGTGGGGGTCAATTTGCCCAATTTGCCCCCAATTTACCCAAATCAAAAATCAATTTGCCCCCACACCCGAGTGCGTGTTAATGTATCCTGTTTCACTTTCATGGCCTAAGATGTTAAAAACGAAATTATTTTGTCAGGTTACTAATATTACGTCCATAACAACTTGAAAAGCATGTCTTTGTTTGCTGGAACATCAGTCACGAGCTCGTAAGTTCCATCTTTTGTGAATCGATTTTTTCGCTCGCGCACGGTCTTTTTGCGGTGTAATTTTTCACTCCCACCCTAGTTCTAAAGCGATTCTAGCTCCCAGAGACAATTGCATAGCGGATCGTTTGGCATAAAAATGTAGATGCTCTTTTTAAGGTCGCTGACCTCTGACAGGTCAAAGTCAGGGAATCGTTCAATCTGATGCAACAATGGAGCATTAGACGAAGCCATACATCTCTGAGATACTTTCTTAGGCAACACAGATATTGAATGAGCAAATTTCGTTGACCTAAGGCCAGGTATAAAGGTCAGATCAAGGTCAAAACTAACCTGTTTTATTACTCTAGGGCTTGCTGTACGGGGTAGTTTCTAGTGCTTATTTCGACTTACTGATAGCAGGAACCGCATTAGCCATCTTCCATGGACTTTTAAGACGTCAGAAAAGGTCATTGACCTGAGATGACCGAGGTCAGGATTTTTTTAGAAACATGCTACCTAGCGTAACGTTTCTCACTTATTCAAATGCAAAACTCAGAGCAGTCTTGTATGATTTTGGTCACCAAGACCTTCAAAAGTCCAAAAAAGGTCACTGACCTTGACTGAACATGAGATCTTTTGCTTAGAAAGAGCTGACTGGGTTCTGGGGGCACTTTGGAGACCAACCTGGAATTTGACCTTGTGTGACCTTATTTGACCCGAAAGTCATGACCTAGGAACCTCAAAAAGCGACCTTAGTGAGTTCACTTACAAGTCAACCAACTCTGTGAACGAAGTGGCTCTAGCTCTCTTAGTCCCCGAGATCTCAGGGGAGCCAAATTGACCCCCACCCGAGCGAAGGGTATCTGGCCGGCCGGCCGGGTGCGTGTTAAAAATGTAAACATAATAGATTTCACGGTAGCTTCTGGTTTCTGTTCTGGTTACAACATAAAAATAGCAATGAAACGAAGAAAACCGTAACCCTTGTTAACAAATAGACTATATCCGGGAACAATTTTTTTGTGCGGGGCATCACCATAAAAGGGACTTTTTCAACCCTGTGTTCCTCGTAGCAAGGCTCTGGCTATCCCCTGCCTACACACAAAAGCAAATCAAGTCATCTACGTTGAAAGACGGTCAATTAAATGTCCGTTGAGACAATTCATAACTTAAGTAGGCAGCTGTCGGGCAGCATTTTTCTAGGGTGGTGTGGTGTAAGGAAAGATAATTCGGAAAAGGTACTGTTGCAGGTGTCCAACACATGTTTTACATCCCAATTAGTACCATTGCTGTTCCAAAAATGTGCGACAAAGCAGCCATACCGTCAGTTCGCGGTCAGTCATTCGGAGACAACCGGGCCAGGACAGTGGCCGCCAACAAAAAGTCTTATCTCTTGAGAAGCAGCCAGCGAAACGAACGCGCATGCAAAATTTGTTGTACTGTGAACCATCGATTTACTTTCAAAATTATCCCCAGCCTATGCTCAGGCCAAATTTTGGCATCTACCCTGTGGAGACAAATGGCTCCTCATTGACCCAAAATACCTACCCGCTCGTGGAATTTCGGCTCCCCAGGAATGACAACGTTGAAATGAACGAATAATCTTGGGAAGCCGGATAGCTTTATTTGCCAAATGACATAGATGAGTCGGATAGGCAAGAGTGTACGCCAGTGAGAAACAGCTCTGGATGCATATCTACAATAGCACCCGTTAAACTTGAATAAAGAGCGATAAGAACCTCCAACTGTAGCCCCCCCCCCCCCCACCCCCGGTCATCGGGCTTGCTTGCCAGAAAAAAGTTTTTGATGTACGCCCCTGAGTTTGCCCCCCCCCCACTTTTTGAAACGTCCCTACGCCTATATCCCCAGGTCTGATGTCTGTGAGTACAGCCTAATAATCACTTCATGTTTAGCAAGGAGCGGGCCCATATAAGTGGCCTATTCAATTATGCTCCAAAGTCGGTAAATTAGGTACGCCCGAGGGTCAAGTAATTTTTGCTAACATACCAGGGGAAACAGATGATGAACAGACAGATGGATAGGCAAACATACACACCGGGCGCGAGAACTAAAGTATAAACAATTATTACATGCGTGACACCGATGCCGATGCTTATTATTTAAAAACATAATTTGTTGCCATTTAATTTGCTTCATTTGGCGTCTATTCATAGAGTTACAGTTTCATAAATGTTCCACTAAACTATCCTTCCATAACCGAGCCTGAGCATTTAGCGATAGAATCTAGGGTACGCCTGTCGTGAAGGAATAAAGTGTACCCCGCCCCACCGTATCCAGTTCGCAGAAGATGCACGGGATGGGGTTTTGGAACGTTTTTGAAGAGGCTGCTCACGTGGGCTGATCGTGGGCCGCATCCATGGGCCGAGTACGCCCCTCTTGCCTGCCTTGATGCCATGCCAGCCATCCGGACTAATGCAGACACCCGCATTTTGTTTTAGTTTATCTATCCATATAGTTAGGAGCTCATTTTCACTCACCAGAATCGTGCTTGATTCCACTATAAAATTGCTGGATTCCAATAGCGACTCGCTGTTGACATAGAACTGATTTCGACTCGACTTCGAGCAGTGGAGCACAATTCTTAGTCGACTCCGATGCTGATTAAAGATGTGACTCGATTCCAGAACAGATTTCATTGGGGGACGGAATCGATTCCATGTTGTCTTGAACAGGACGTAGTTCTAGCGACGGGGCTAAAGGGCAAATATATACCATTGGTAGCCCCGTGGACACTGATTAGACTCTTATTAGCTAAATAAGACTCATTTTTAAATAAGTATCTGGGCTCCGTCACTAGCAAGATGATAGCGGACACGTCCTCACAACTTCGGGGGATTTAGCATTTGCCATTAGCGATAGATGCAAACTAACGAATGTGGTGACATTCGATTGGTATCTCAATGGCAAAACATGCTAAAAAAAACAATTGTAGTTATCAGTGAGCTAGCATGAGGGAAATCGCTGCTAGCTCACTGATAGGTGAGCTATGATAAAAAAGTACCACACGGGTGTTTTTCGAAGGCGGGAACGAGCACTCCGTCGGCACCACCTGGGAGCATGACCCTCATACGGCTCTGGGCGGTCCTGAGGCGACTTCACGGGATTGATTGGGACGAGGACTGGGTCCAGCAGGATGGGGTGACACCGCACACGGCACGGGCTTCACTGGACTTGTTGGAGGAACATTTGACTGGAACGCATGTCAGCCTGAAGACTGCCGTTCTGTGGGCTCCTCACTTGTCCAGCCAGTCACCCCTGTACTCCATGATGCAGGCCTACATCAAGGACCGCTTACACGTGGACGGGACAGCGAGCCTGCACTGAGCTCAAGGCTGCCTTAAGGCTGTATGTAGAAGTCGTCTTCGACGACAGAATTAACACAGTGGTCACACATCCTCGACAGTGATCTCTACATCTAATGTTATGAACAAGCGGACTAGTTACCCGAGCCTTCCACGTCCACGTCTACACCCTGTCTGTCCACACACCGTCCAAGTCCACGCCCTGTCTGTGCCCACACACTGCCCACGTCCCCACACCGTCCACCTTCACACCCATGTCCACATACCGTCCACGTCCATACCTTATCTGTGTCCAAACACCGTCCACGTCCATACCTCATCTGTGTCCAAACACCGTCCATGTACACACACTGTCTACGTACATGCATCATCCATGCTTACATCTTGGCTACGTCTAAACTACGTGTATGCCCAAACCACGTCCACGTCCACATTCCATCCATCCGTACACGTTCACATCCCGTTGACGTCCACACCCCGTCCGCATCCACGCCCTTCCCATGTTTGTAGCCAGTCCACGTCCACATCCCCGTACACGTTGCACAACTTGTACGTCCGTACGACGTTCACATACACATACGTCCACGTTTGTGCCTATCCACTGCATATCTGATCCACATCCACCCCCCATCCACATCCATGCCGATGCGCTAGAACGAGCCCGGTGGGCCTGGCTGGACAGCCACGCACGTCACATCGGTGCAGTGGTCAGCACGCCGGCCTCGTCTTGAGGGCGCCGACGTGAATGACAACAGCGGTGTGGTGCGGAGCGTTCTTCTCCTAGCAGAGCTGGACCGGCGCCTGGCAGAGGAACGGTAACGGATCCGAGCACGCGACGGCTACGGCTAGGCCCGAGTTGAGCGCCAGGCAGCCGTCGGCGCCGGCGGCCGTCGCGTTGGCGACCCAGTCGAGCTTCACTGGGACGCCGTGGACGTCGACCCATCCGTCCCCGTTCCCTAGACGCCGTGCTCCCAGCAGCAGCGGCTGCCTCGCGGGGAAGTGCGCGGTCAGGACAGCCGCCGTGCCGTTGTCAGCGGGCACCGCCAGCTGGGCGCCGGCCAGATGGCGGCACTGCTGCTCAGCCTCCTCCCAGGCGGCGTTCGTGAGGTGGAGCGAGTAGCAGTGCCGGTCCAGGCTGAGCCAGCCAGCCGGGCAAGGCTGCCGGTGCTGGCAGCGCGCCTGTGACCGACACACAAAACCAAGGTACAAGTGTGTCAATGGCTGCGACGACAGGGGTCCTTTGAACCGACGGAAACGCAAAGCTATGGTGCCGTTACCCACCCGTGTGTTGAGTGCAGGCGGGTTAGTGGGTGCCGTTCCATCGATGTTGGTGATGACATCGTTTCGCAAGTACGCTCCGAGCGCTTCCGCGAAGCTTGGTGGAGAGCGATGGTAGTTCAGGTAGACGGTCTGCTGGCGGTCGGTGAGCGTGGTCAGGTCGGAGCCTTGAGCGCGGCAGATGGCGCGCGACTCGGTCCAGGTGCCGCGGCCGCCGGCCGGCTGGTTGCCGCGCAGGTAGCACCCATCCCGATAGAGGTGCCAGGTGGCCCAGCATGGCGCCACCAACGCCGGCTGGCGCACGAAGTCGACCTGGGCTGGGTCACCCGGCTTAGCAGCGGTCACATTCTCGACGAGGCGACACGCGCCGCCGCCAAATGCGAAGCCTCCACAGCTGGGCATGCGGTCGAGCGAGCAGCGGAGTGCACAGAGCAGCGGCGAGACGGCCGGCACGGAGAACAGCGTCCCGCCGGAGCTCGGCTCGGCCGCGCGATGGAACTTCTCCGGCACCGACCAGACGCCGACCAACATGGCGACAGCCAGCAACGGCAGGGCGGCAGACATGTCCACCCGAGCAGACGTGTGAGCAGCGTTTGACGCGGCCGGCCGGCCGGTCGGTTTGTTCGCCGCGAGCAGCGTTTCCAGGGAAGGCATGGCCTTGTAGCGACAGCGGAAGCGTGCTTGCGATTGGCTGCGGGACCAAGACCCCTCACATCGGGCGGCAAGCCAACGGCACGAATAAGCTAATGCGAGGAGAGATGTTTTCTTTGCCGAACTGGCGCTCCATCATCAAACACCTATTCATTTTGCAGTATCTGCCATCAACCCGACGAATGCCATTGCCCTTGCAGGTCATGGACGGTAATTACTAATCATAGCCGACTGGTACTTGTGGTGGGGAATATGGATTGCATGTTCAGAGTTTCGCGGCGACTCGGCGCACGCTTAGGACCCCCGCCGCTGCTCACGTCGCACCATGCTATTGATGAGTGGATGAACGAGTAGTGTCTGAGACCAATAGCTTACGGTATAATTTCGCTCGTTGCATTGCGAAAGTGCTTGCACCAAACAATCGCTGACGGCACTGCAATGTTTCATGATCACTTCTGTTGACGGGGATTATTCCGGGGAGCAGGCAGGGGCGAGCGCAGAAGGTTTTGTGACGTACTTCAAGATACGAAGCAGAAGATGCCTTCAAGTGACAGCCGAAGATTTTATAACGTGAAGCCTCGGTGATTCTTATCCACCTTGCCGTTGTGACTTATCCTTTTGTGACTTACAACTTTACCCTTATGCTTAGATCTCTTTTGAAAGCCCCTATTTGTGTTCTCCAGGTCTAATGTATGTCAGTACAGCCCGCAATCGGTTCATGTTTAGCGTACAGCGAGCCTATAGGAGCGGCCAATTCAAGTATGCTCCAAAGCCGGTAGGTAACAAATGGCTAGACATACATACGAGGCGCGAGGACTATAGTATAAACAATTACTACCTGCGTGATACCGATGTCAATGCCTGTTATTTAAAAACATAATTTGTTATCATGTTGTTTGCCTCATTTGGCGTTTGTTCATAGAGTTACAAATAGTTTCCCAAATGCTCCACTAACCAACCTTCCACTGCCGAGTCTGAGCATTTAGCGATAGGATCTAGGGTACACCTGTCGTGAAGGAAAACAGTGAACCCCCTGTCCAGTTCGCAGATGATGCGCGTCATGAGGTTTTGGAACGTTTTTGAAGAGGCTGCTCACGTGGGCTGATAGTGAGCCGCATCCATGGGCCGAGTAACACCCCATCTTATCTGCCTTGATGCCATGCCAGCTATCCGGACTAATGCAGACACCCGCATTTTGTTTTGGTTTATCTATCCACTTAAGTTAGGAACTCATTTTCTATCACCAGAGTCGTGCTTGATTGCACTACTAAATTGCTAGATTCCAAAAGCGACTCGCTGTTGATATATAACTGATTTCAACTCGACTTCGAGCAGCGGAGCACAATTCTTAGTCGACTCCGATGTTGATTAAAGCTGTGACCCGATTCCAGAACCGATTTCAATGGGGACGGAATCGATTCCATGTTGTCTTGAACAGGACGTGGTTATAGCGAAGGGGCTGATGGGTGATATATACCATTAACCTATTAGGCACTTATTAGACTCTTATTAACATAATACAACTAATTTTTCTAACAAATATCTGGGGTTCGTCGCTAGCAAGATGACAGCGGACGCGTCTTCACAACTTGGGGGATATAGCATTTGCCCTTAGCGATAGATGCGAAGTAACGACTGTGGTGACATTCGAATGGCGTCTCAATGGCACAACATGCCAAAAAACAATTGTAGTTATCATTGGGCTTGCGTGGGGAAATCGATGCTAGCTCACTTAGAGGTGTGGTGTGATAAAAAAGTACCACACAGGTGCTTTTCGAAGGCGTGAACGAGCACTCTGTCAGCACCACGTAGGAGCATGACCCTGATACGGCTCTGGGCGGTCCTGAGGCGACTTCACGGGATTGATTGGGATGAGGACTGGGTCCAGCAAAATGAAGTGACACCGCACACGACAGGGGTTTCACTGGACTTGTTTGAGGAACATTTCAATGGCAGACACATTAACCTGAAGACTGCCGTTCTGTGGGCTCCTCACTTGCCCAGCCAGTCACCCCTGCACTCCATGATGCTGGCCTACCTCAAGGACCGCATACGCGTGGACGGGACAGGGAGCCTGCACAGAGCTCAAGGCTGCCTTAAGACTAGAGATGTAAGTCGTCTTCGACGACAGAATTAACGCAGTGGTCATACATCTTCGACAGTGATTCTACATGTGACGTTGTAAGCGAGCGGACTAGTTACCCGTCCACGTCCACGCCCACTCACTGTCTGCTCGCACACCGTCCACGTCCACACCTTGTCTGTGTCCACATACCGTCCACGTCCATACGCTGTCTGTGTGCACACACAGACAGGGTATGGACGTGTCTACACACACACCGTCTACGCACATGCATCATCCATGCTTACACCTTGCCTGTGTTTAAACTGCGTTTACTTCCACACCACGTCCACGCCCACATTCCATCCACCCGTACACGCCCACATCCTGTTAACATCCACACCCTTTCCGCGTCCACACCGTTCCCATGTTCGTACAAGTCCACGTCCACACACCCCGTAAACGTTGCACTACTTCTACGTCCGTGCGACGTTCACGTCCACTCACGTCCACGTTCGTGCCCATCCACTCACATATTCCGTCCACATCCACACTCGATCCACATCCATGCCGATGCACTAGGACGAGCCCGGTGGGCCTGGCTGGACAGCCACGCACGTCGCATCGGTGCAGTGGTTAGCACGCCGGCCTTGTCTTGAGGGCGCCGACGTGAATGACAACAGCAGTGTGGTGCGGACCGTTCTTCTCCTAGCAGAGCTGGACCGGCGCCTGGCAGAGGAACGGTAACGGATCCGAGCACGCGACGGCTACGGCTAGGCCCGAGTTGAGCGCCAGGCAGCCGTCGGCGCCGGCGGCCGTCGCGTTGGCGACCCAGTCGAGCTTCACTGGGACGCCGTGGACGTCGACCCATCCGTCCCCGTTCCCTAGACGCCGTGCTCCCAGCAGCAGCGGCTGCCTCGCGGGGAAGTGCGCGGTCAGGACAGCCGCCGTGCCGTTGTCAGCGGGCACCGCCAGCTGGGCGCCGGCCAGATGGCGGCACTGCTGCTCAGCCTCCTCCCAGGCGGCGTTCGTGAGGTGGAGCGAGTAGCAGTGCCGGTCCAGGCTGAGCCAGCCGGCCGGGCAAGGTTGCCGGTGCTGGCAGCGCGCCGGTGACCGACATACGAAACCATAGTAGTTTTTGCTATGGCTATGGGACGTTAAGCCTTCTTTGGTCCGGTTGAAGCGCACGGCTGCGGTGCCGTTGTCCTTCCATTTCTTGATCACGGGCAGGTCAGTGGGTGTCGTTCCATCAATGTTGGTGATGACACCGTTTCGCAAGTACGCCCCGAGCGCTTCCGTGGGGATTGGTCGAGAGCGGTGGTAGTTCAGGTAGACGGTCTGCTGGCGGTCGGTGAGTGTGGTCATGTCGGAGCCTTGGGCGCGGCAGATGGCGCGCGACTCGGCCCAGGTGCCGCGATCGCCGGCCGGGTGGTGGCCGCGCAGGTAGCACTCGTCCCGGTGGAGATGCCAGGTGGCCCGGCATGGCGCCACCAACGCTAGCTGGCGCACGAAGTCGACCTGAGCTGAGTCATCCGGCTTAGCAGCGGTCACATTCTCAACGAGGCAACACGCGCCGCCGCCAAATGCGAAGCCTCCACAGCTGGGCATGCGGTCGAGCGAGCAGCGGAGTGCACAGAGCAGCGGCGAGACGGCCGGCACGGAGAGCGGCGTCCCGCCGGAGCTCGGCTCGGCCGCGCGATGGAACGCGATGGACGCCGGCCGACAGCGGAAGCGTGCGTGCGATTGGCTGCGAGACCGAGAGCCTTCACATCGGACTGAAAGTCAACGACACGGATAAGCTAATGCGAGGAGGGACGCTTTCTTTGCCGAACTGGTGCTTCATCGTCAGACACCTTTTCATTCGCAGTAGCTGCCATCCAACCGGCGAATGCCACCACCCTCGCGCGGTCATTATTAATCTCGGGCGTTAACGCTCAGTAGATTCCAGCTGAGTAGATGATCGTGCGCGGGGCAAGTACAACGCTGGTAGTTCAGAGATCGTGCAAAACACCGCCTGGCGCTTGCGAATGCTGGTGAGCTCCATAGGCGAGGAAGTTGCCCTGGTCATACTTGCCCAGAGTATGAGCCCGCTTTATATGTAATTTCAATGAGATACGTCGCCTGGCCGTTGTTACATAATTGCGTTATAGAACATCTCTTTTTAGGCATTATCTAGGATGTTCATTCCTTTCATTATTCATCACAATTTAATGTCGTTGCACTTGCTATAAAAAAACCGAAAATGTCTCCAAGAAAGAGTAGGCTCGTTTTGAGCTAACCCGATGGGTTGCGCTTTATCTTGTTGCGCGGCACCAATGCGCCGTTTGTTTCAAAACGAAGAATGTGTTATGATAATCGGGAGCTGTATGTGCCATCCATCAAAGAAATGGTTAAAATGTGCACGATATAAAAACAGGACAACGGGTTGGACCACAAAGAGGCAAAGGCTGATGCGGATAAACATTTGGGCCCGCATCGTGTGCATCTTACAATATCTCATGATCATGATGTGTATCACTGCACACAGGCAGTTGCCGACCACCGCCTAACATTGAAATGCCTCCGCCGGCAAACTCGGTGTGTGTGGTGTGATGGTGTTGGCATGGTTAAAAGTTATCCGTGACAGTTGTGCATTCCTTGGCACGCGCCCGGGGTGGCCGGCTGGTTACCCTTCGCTCGGGTGGGGTGGGGGTCAATTTGACCCCCTAAGATCTCGGGAACTAAGAAAGCTAGAGACACAAAATTTACAGGGTGTGTTGGCCTGTACGTGACTCACTTAGGTCAAAGCTTGAGGTTCCTAGGTCATGACCTTCGGGTCAAAGAAAGTAAAACAAGATTAAGTTCCAGGTTGGGTTCCGAAGTGCCCCCAGAACCTAGATAACTGTTTCTAATCAAAAGATCACATGCTCATTTAAAGTCAGTGACGTTGCTTGACCTTTTGAAGGTGATGGTGACCAAAATTATGCAAGATTGCTCCGTGTTTTGCATTTGAATAGGCGATAAAGATTACGCTAGGCAGCATGTTTCTAAAAACAGAGCGTTAACCTGCGTCATTTTAGGCCAGCGATCCTTTCTGATCTTTGAGAAGTCTATGGAAGGTATATAATGCGGTTCCTGCTATTAATAAATTGAAGCTAGGCACCAGAAACTATCCCATATAGCAAGCCCTCGAGTGATAAAACAGGTTGGTTTTGACCTTGGTCAGACCTTCGTACCTGACCTTAGGTTAACGTAATTTGCTTATTCAATATTTGTATTGCTTAAGAAAACATCTCAGAGATGTATGGCTTCGTCTAAAACTCCATTGTTGCATCAAATTGAACAATTCCCCAGAAATTGACCTCGCTGAAACCAATACCTGACTTTGGCCTGTCCTAGGTCAGCGATCTTGCAAGATGCATCTAAGTTTTTGATGCTGAACGATCCGCTATCCCAATATCGACAGCTATGGAAAATTTGGCGCGGCTTCGCCGCGCCGTTCGGAAACCATTTTGGAAAAATCTTCGGAGGGTCAATTCGGCCACCACCCGAGCACGTATTCAAGGGGTTCTGCAGGGCTCTCTGTTTTGCTGTTGGATGGTCAGCACCAAACAATTTTTTTTTGTCGTTCAGACATTTGTGCTACAACATTGACCACAATGTTGTTCTGTGCTGACAGCATGCCTTTAAACAAACCTACCTCGCTATCCTTCTGACTGTCGTCTACCTCTGGTGTGTTACGCATCCAAATTAATCGACTCAGACATTTGTGTCCGAAACGCAACAAAGGAATTTATCCGGTGGGCGTTCTTCGCCCCAGCTTTCCTCTCTCATTTGTTTTTCAAAATTTTCCCTTGACGATGTTGTGCCAGGTGCCTCTGTTTCAAAATCTGATTCTGGGGATAATGTTTTCAGTGGTTTGATTTCGTTTTGCTCCATTTTGGCTCCCATTTATAGATCTTGAAATAGATTTTAACTGCTCCACACAAAAAACTTTTCACAGTAAAGTCTAGACCCTTAGCGCTAGAGTCTAGAGTATCGTGAAGGAATGGAGGGTGCCACTCTGTTTAGCTCGTAGGGGCGCGCGACGTATGGAGCTTGGAAAGTTTATGAAGAGGCTGCTCACGTGGGCTGATCAGGGGCCAGCCATGGGCCGAACGCGTCCGATCTTGTCTGCCTTGATGCCATGCCAGCCATCCGGACTAACGCACACACCCGCGTTTGTTTTTGCTTGTCTACCCGCAGAATTTAGGAACTCAGTTGCTTTCACCAGACTCGTGATTGATCCCACTAGTAAATGTCGACTTGCTGCTAGCATGAAACTGACTTCGACTCGAGTTCCAGCAGCGCAGCACGATTTTTAGGCGACGCAGATGTTGATTAGAGATGTCCCTCGATTCCAGGATAGAATTTCATTAAAACGGAATCCTTTGCTGTGTGGTCTTGCATATGAAGTGACTTAGGCATCAATGCTGGATGCAGACATAAAAAGGACTTATTGTGCTGAAAAGGGCTTTAGCTCCGTCGTTGGTAACACCACTGAAGACACATCTCCACAACAATGGAAAATTTGTCGCCTGCCCATAGCGTTGGATGCTAAGAAACACCCCAAACATGTCATTTTCACACTTTTCGCCCACGGTATTTCTGCTCAATAAAGTTTTTGACGAATACGTAGCATATACCATGTGATCAGCTGTATACACTTCTAAATAAGTGGTAGGGTACCCCAGATGGATTTTTAAAAAAAAGCTTCCTCGACAGTGCTGAGTGTATTTATCACATACTCGAGACTGTGGTGGCATGCGAATGCCAATTCAATGGAAAATGATGCCACAAATCAATGCTAGTTATCAGCGAACACACCTTCGGCAAATCGTACCCATACAGATGTTTTTTTTTGAAGGCGAGAGCGAGTACTCCGTCAACACTGCCTAGAAGCGTGACATGGGTACCACTCTACACTTCTGGGCGGTCCCGAGGCGACTTCACGGAATCGATTGGGATGAGGACTGGCTCCAGCAGGATGGGGCGACACCGCAAACGGCACGGGCTTCACTGACTTGTTGGAGGAACATTCC
>NW_023596696.1:0-34611 GCF_011947565.3 Pollicipes pollicipes | reverse complement strand
GATGCACTTCCTGTAACCTTAGGAGGGGTTGCATGGGTGGATGCAGGGTTGGCTTGACCTAATGGAGGCAGAGAGGTGAGCTCCGGGAGGCATAATGCAGGCGTGCCATTTCAGCTCAAGATAGCAAATTGTGTGTAAAATGGGACGACATCTGGCAAGCTTTGCAATTTCTGCCAGCCAAAAAGTGGTGGCCCGTTTCTCAACTGGGAAATAGTCTTGGGGATATATAAGGGTAGTCGGGGTTTTATTCGCTGCGTACCGTTTTCACTAAACCCTGTGGGGTCCCAAGAGTTTTGGGCCTCTTCTAAACATATCCCTCAATGAATATATATATATATATATATATATATATATATATATATATATATATTGTAAGATAACGAAGCAATGAAGAGCGCGGCTGACTATTTCAAACGTTAGCGGCACCTCCCTGCGCACCTCCCCCGCGCCTCCCTCTCTCCCACTGCCGCCGCGCCGGCCGGTTCGGGCGGCAGTCAGCTGACTCAGCAGACAGGGCTGAGGAGACGACCCCACATGTACCGGCCGGCCGGCTCGGCGTACACACAGCACACTCCCCCCCCCCCTGATCTTAGATCACAACACGTCACACATCATACACAGGGTCATACACATAATATAACGCGTCTCACTGGCTCATAGTATGGGCGCGCTGCGTACAGCACAACTTCTCCCCGGCGGCTGCGGCTCTCGGCTCACATCATGATCGTCAACTGCCAGCTCCTCAATGTTCCCTTCCGCCCGGCTCTGCCTCCGGCGCCCCGGCTTCCCTGACCTCGCGTTCTGCGCCCTGATCCACACGCGGAGCCGCTATTTGGAACACGCTCGGTTCGTCTACACCGGAGCCTTCCGCACGCCCCCCCCTTTCCTCACTCGCGTCATCTCGCTCCACCCTGGCGACAAGCAGGTCGCGCACGTGCCGAGGCATCCTGTTGACCCCACGTCTGCGCGGACAGCACTTTGGTGACGGTGCGAGCGAGCTACGTTTACCACATCGGCGGCTCGGGTCCCGCACCCCCCACACTGTCGCCAACACCAAACTTACATTTACCAGTACACTAGGCTCATCCACCCACTCCGTCAATTCCGCGCACGCGCATTCTTACCGGGTGCCGCGTTCGCAGGCGCGGTCTCATGTCCCATCCCGTCCCCTCGGTGTCACACTGTACGTATAGACCGCTTCAGCCACCGAACACTGTGACCGAGCCACGGCAGATTTGACCGTTGGGTGGCATCGTTCCACCACCCCGCTTCCAGGAAGGTGCATGAGTGCACGGAACCGGACCCGCGAGCCCCCTACGCCGCGCGAAGTCTCCAAAGCCTGCATTGTCTGTCGTCCGTCGGCCGGGCGCGACTGCAGAAATATGAGTGCGCTTAGCTCCATGGATGTCCAGAGAGTTTCAAGCACTCAGCGGAGTTCTGACAGCTCCCCCCGCCGCCTCGTCACTGGAGACGGCGGCACAGGTGACACCGTTGGACGCAACCGACAGCCACTACTACGGAACTCGAATCAGAACATCAACCCTGTTCTCACAGGAGCTCACAAAGCTGACGCTAACTGCCAGCTCGTACTCCTCGAGGTCGGCTTGAAGGTCTGCAGGCGCCGGCGACATCAGCATTTCGCTAGCCGCCTTTTGTCCTCAGCCGAGCTTTGCCCTAGAGCACGTCGGAGACCAGTGGTACACGGACCGAGAGTCATGTCATCATCTCCACAGTCCTGGCTCCCTCACACGATGGCCAAATTTTGTACCTTTCAGCACAGCGTCCATCTCGGCCATGTTAATGTGCACACGCTCGTCGCGCACGGAACCAGCTCCCGTCTTCCTCTATCTCCCCGTTCACTTCCAGGGCGGCTCCTAGTGCCAACGAACTAATGCGTCCACCCAACACTCCCGCCACGGCACCGTCCACGTCCCACTGTCCTCCGCGGGGTCAGCCTCTGCCGCACGGTGAAGCATCTCTTCCACCATCCCGATCATGCGTGCGTCTTTCACTTCCTCATCCCACGATGTTGTCACTGAGTTTATCAGGCGCTTTACGAACGAAGTCACGGGTCGAATCCACCCACAGACCGGCAGATGGGCGATCAGGCGGCCACACAGGGAGAATACACTCCGTTTAGTCAGTGGTCGCGGCGCGTCGATCACTTCGTTATCCCTCCGCCACACGAGCCGTGCTCGCTTCTCTCGACGCGCAGTCCAAGCACACAGGCGCCGTCGGACAGCCGCACGGCTGGCTTACAGTCGAGACCATACCAGCGGAGGTGGGCTTCCACATACTGCGCGGGGGCGACGTTTTCGTTGACGAAAATATCGTTCACATGCGGGGACGCTGCGCGGTCGACTCTGGAGTCCCAGCTCAGCACTGCAGCCAGGATCCTCTTCAGCACCAGCGGCGCTATGTTGAAACCGAATCCCAGACGCATCAGGCAGTACCGGGTGCCACGGAACACGACCGTCTGATAGGAACAGAGAGATTTTGTGAGCATGGATCTGTAGGTATGCCTTAAGGAGATTATCAGTGCAGCATCGCGCCCCAGCTTGCCGCCACTCCCGCAGCTTCTCGGCACACACGTCTGCGTCGGAGGCGCGAGCTGTGACGTGGTCATTGAGTTTATTACACATACATAATTCTTCACTGCTCCGGATGGAGGGTGAAGTTTGGGGACTAGCAGCGCGGGTTGATATTAGTAGTCCTTGGAGTGGTTCTTCCGTTACACACGCCTGAGACCACTTGGGTTTACGAACGCCCTGAGGAGATCTCGCCTTTCTCTCTCCAGTCGCCTTCGGATGTCAACATTAGCTGACTTTAAATGCAATTGTAATTTGTCCCATTTCTCCCTTATGCTGAGCTGCCGTTGCTTCCACAACTAGTGCTTACAATTTACAGAATTTCATGCAAATCCACACCTTCGCCTCCCTATCGTCAAGCGCTGCATTCATTCGTCGCATCCCTTATCAATTTCGTTCCAACAAGTTTGCCCTACTAGTGGCCCCACTAGTTTGCCCTACTCCAGTGGCACGCATGGCCGGATACACTGGCAAATTTGAGGTTTTAGGAAACTTGGACATACGTTTGCAATGTAAGTTCCTCCACACCTCGATACGTCAGGCTCTTTTACTCGAAGCATTCGGGTTCATTCGGGTGAAGGGTAAAAGCTTATAACTAAACGCCCTTTCCTCCAGTACAGGAGCATGACGACAGCGCACAGTTAATACGCTGTTGCCCTGTGGCCCTGAGTGGCTCTTCATCCTTAGTATCGCCCAGGTGCGTATCGCTCCCGAGGAGAGCCTGTCCTCTTTCTATGCCAACCACTCAGCGACTTACCGGCTGTCATTGTTGCCGTCCTTGCCGAGTGCGACAATCTTTCGCGAACGTCTTTACGAGAAACCTGTGACGCCTTTGCCGACTCGCCCCCTCCATAAAGTCTTATGAGCACTGTTCCTGTACAATGACAGCTCCTACGACAGACGCACCCTCCCTCTTGAATGAGGTCGGCCTTTCAACGTAATCACTTCAGCTCTGACGGTTCAAGTCCAGTTTTCTTTATGCACCAAATTACTAATGCGACAGACAGCATGCGCATAGGAGCCCTGTGTATAAAGTCATCTTTGGGCCCAAGCGCCCGCTAGGTTGTTATAAGTGTATCCAGATTATGTCTTTGGCTTTTTCCCCGATAGTCTGGTAACGTGGAGGGCATATTAATTTCCTTCAAAATTGCCCAGTTCAAAGGCCGAAATAATCGATCCACCTTAACACTGAGGTTAAATAATTTGTGACATAGTTTGATCACCGTGCTCCCCATTTAACCATGCCATCTCATGTCATCATTGCATTACACTCGAATCCGTGTGACAACACGCCCCATCAACAGGATACATATGTCCGACTCATTGAAACCCAGTTTATAATTTCTGTTGTAAGTTACGTGACCCACCCGCCCACTAACGTGTGTGTCACGCTACGTGTGTCACTAACGTGTATGTCACGCTATCGTACGTCACGTCATGTTACAAAAGTGCAATGTTTGCATGTGCATGTTTAATGTGCATGTTTAATGCCCCAGCAATTGGAAGTTTATTAGGTTCAGTTTAGTATGCAAGTTGTGCCTTTTCTGAAGAAGAAGGGAAATAGGGGAGGGAGGTATATTTCTAAAGAAATGTGGAAAAACCGTTCCGTACCGTTCTAAATATGCGAGGCCACTCAAGGGAGCCAGTGTGTTCTAGTTGCCACTCACTGCATCTTTCGATAAGTGAATGTTTTGTTTCCCCATAGAGTCTATCACCAGCCAATCCTTAATGTTAAATCATCGGCTGATTGTCAATGAATGTGGGTATATCATGTGAACGTAACGGCCTGCAGACAGATGCACCGGACATTAGGCCGATTTTTGGGAGCCATTTCATGCTTGGTCTAAATTCACCTGACCCGATTTTGGTTTGCTACTTCGGGTCACCATCAACAGGTAAACCTGCGACGCCTGATCAGTGACGGCTCCCCGTCCCCTCTTATTAATCTGATTGTATGCACGTACACCTGCTCACTATGTCGGCAACATTAGATTAGACACGGTGATTACATATGCCATCCTTCAGGATCTACCTGTCACATGCCGAGGTTGTCACGTCGCAAGACCTACATCGTAATGGTGCTTAATGAAACTTAGTCACTCTCTTGCATGTCTTACACGCTTCAATCACTGGTGGCACAGTCATCCGACCCTGTGGGCTGGCTGCCTCCCAATCCCGTCTATCTTGTTTGATGCGCACCGTTGACATGCTTCTAAACAAGTAAAGATCTGGTTTCCGTACGGTATAAGGCGTTTGCTCCATCAATGGTCAGGAGTCCATAATTTTCATTCATCGGTATTGTGACGTTGCATCGGAGTAAGCGCGAATTAATTGCAATTTCTGCGCAATTTTTGCAATATTTTCACAAATCCTTGTTCGAGGCTTTCGGACATTGCGAAGAGCATGGAAGTGGTCCTAGAGCTCTATGACGCTTGGTTTTGCGAGAACTCACTCTTGCAACCTTCTGTAACATTCTGCAACAATTGGGAAAACTCGCATTCATAATCTTTAATGCCCAGCGGGAGCATTTAAGGTGGTGTTAGAGCGTTATCGTGATTCGTTAACAGGTTAACTGTTCTTGCAACACGCTGCAACCCTTTCAACATTTTTCAAAACTCTCTTGTAAGAGCTCCGAAGCTTCGCAGCCCCGCTGAATGTGGTGTTAAAGCGCTGTGATCATTGATCATCGGGAGGGGGAGGGGGGAGGGGGGGGGGGGCAATAAAATGCCACGTAGCCGCGGTTGTCGGGCGCCGGCCGCTACGGGCGGCTAGCCTCACGCTTCAGTGATCGTAAGGCCGAAATTACGGCCCTCTCAGCCGTTAGCTGCTCGGCTAGGATCATCAGTCCGTGCAATAGCCCTAGTTGGCGATCCTTCAGCGGTTCGTATCGGATGTTAACTCTGATTCGCTACGGTTCACTTTCGTTCCCGCTGTTCGTTGCACAAAGCTAAAGACTTCTAATCGTAAGTTACTATGTGCAGTTCTGAGGGACGTTATGCATATGTGTAAGACGGTCTAATATTCCTCATATTCTCGGGGGATTCCCCGTAGAATCCCCCGAGAATAACATGATAGACTGCTGTTGCTCTAGATGTAGGTTATCTATAACCTTTCACCGTGAGTTTCGTCTTCTTCTATTACAAAGGCCTCTCAACCTACCCCGGCGTAAAAGGAGGTATGCAATATAGTGGAAGGGTACCTTGAGCAGCTTTGCTGTAATTAGTAATCCGTTTCAAGCTGGGTGGGAACAAAATGGCCGTCGGGGATCCGCCATGTAATGGAACCACGGTTTCGATTACCGCCTGTGTGAGAGTGGCGTACACCCCACTTCCTTGAATATGGTGCTAGCTAGACGAGCGCCCTCATAGCAATCCGCTGCCTTCACGGAGGAATTGTCTCAGTTGATGATGGCCGTGCTCATGTCCTCGAGGCATTGCAGTCCTATGTTCTAAAAGTTCGACTATTCTGGCGACACTCCGCATCAAAATTGGACGCCTCAACCGACTGGACAATCGAAACCAACGAACTCCTGGAACTTGAGGTAGAAACAAGGCAAGGTTTCGATAACACTCATCGGTGATTAGTTAACGGTCGGACGGCGGGATGATTTAACACGAGGCGAATACCAGCCCCCTGTGCTCGGGTAATCTACCGTGGGTGGAAGTAGGTTGAGCGTCCTTGGTTGATGTTGGTCCACTCCTGTCACTGCGCCCCACGCCCGTCAATTTTGTTCCGTACCCGCCTATTCAGCCTTGCTACGTAAAAAGGGTTTCTTACATCTGTATATTTTTACACACCTGGCTGAAAGCACGCTTGAACACGCGTTCAGTCACGCACATTCGATTGAACAACGTAACTGCAAGCAGAGGCGTGGTCACACGCTCCCTACGCGCCTGTCTGGTGGCACGCCTAAACAGTTATCTCAGTTTAGGCGCCCAGCCACAGTCATCTAGCTCAGTAACGTTACTCACATCAGAGGCTTCACTACACCCTTATACACAAAATGCCCACCACCGGTTTCTTACCCTCTGTCCGTTTTACCTCCCTCCGCCCTTCTGCCCTGCCCGACCCGCCCCCCTAACACGTGCCCATTTTCCCCTCCTAAATGTTTTGATAACAGGTGCTTCATCGCGCCCCGTGTCGGTCTCACGATCTCCTAACTGCACCACGAGGAGAGGGTGCCACGCCGGGTTAAATGGCCATGGGGGGGGGGAGGGGGGGAGCAGAGCAGGGACCGGGGAGAGCACACTTTGGCTGTTCTCGTTTCTTTCTTCAACTTACATTTTCCTATCTTGTCAACTGTAGCGGTCGGCGCTGCCGGAAGCCAACAGGAGTCCTCTGGCCAGGGCAACGTGTCGAGCTGGCTCCTCTCCTGCCATGCTACGGTCCCACCAGCTTTGCCCCAGATTTTGCGGCCGCCCATCCGACGCCGCCTGCGGCTGGTCGACCCGTCGTGGTCACTCCCATTCTTTTTCCAGCGGCTCCAAGGTTCTGAGTCTATCACTGACATTGTTTTCGTCAGTTTTTGCTTGTAGAAGTTGAGCCCTGACAGCTGGGGCCCTGCTCTCCAAAACATCGACCTCTCGGCCTACGGCGCAGCCACGTGTTCGGCTTTCGATCAGGCGTCCGTAACGTAATTTGCTCATTCAATATTTGTGTTGCCTAAGAAAGCATCTCAGAGATGTATGACTTCGTCTAACACTTCGTTGTTGCATCAGATGGAACGAGTCCCTAAAAAAATTGACTTCGCTGAAACCATGGCCTGAGTTTGACCTGGCATAGGGCAGCGACCTCACAAGGCAAATTTATTTTTTATACCAAACGATCCGTTGTTGAAACGTCTACAGCTATGCAATATTTGGGCGGCTGCGCTGCGCCGTTCTGAAACCATTCCGGAAAAACCTTCGGGAGGGGTCAATTTGACCCCTCACCCGAGCGCGTGTTAAGGACTATCGGGTGCCGAATGGCTCACCGGAAACATGTCGACTTTCAAAGCAAATAAATGAACATTCTCGCTATCCTACTCAAAGGACTTGAGACTTCGAGCAGGCTTTCCGACCTCAGTGCGATGCATTACGCAAAGCCGTTAAAATAGAATACAACTGAATGCACGTTAGTTGTTCCAAGTTGTCGTGGCGTTGTGCTGCGCACCAACTGGCGGCGACTCAGGCTCTAGCTTGGACTCGGATTCCAAACTTGCCCGCAGGCGGTTGGTTGTGTCAGCTGGCTCCGCTGTGGTTTGCGGCTCGGTCCGGCAGTCCGCTGGCGGCCTGTGGACCCCGGTGCGGCGGGAACGCGGGCGGCGTGGGACACGACTCCGCCGGATGCTCCGCTGCCCGGCTGCCTCCTGTACTGGGCAAGCCGTCATCACTTGAAGTGTGAAATGCGGTCATCCCCGGCTACATGCTGCGTTTCCTACATCCCGAGCTACATGCTGCGTTTCCGCCAGCGGGTCTCGCCCTGGTGATCTTGTTTTCGACCCTGGTCGATGATCGATGATCGATGATCTGGGCGCGCATCTACCCTTCTGGTATGGCCTGTGCGCTCAGACGCCTCGCTTGGGCGGCTGATAGGTCGCTGGCTTCCTGCCTCACATATCACGACCAGATGGCTGCTATGCAAAGTGGGAAGGCATTGAAAAAGGGGCAGAGGGGGATGCGATAGGAACCATACTAACAATACCAAACTACATGTACACGCGGTATTGGTCAAACGTGAACTCCGCCTTACACCCATTTCACTTTGCTGATCAGGCATGACAAGTTAGGCACAATGGGTATTGTCTAAATTACCCTTACTTTCGGTGAACTCCTTAGGCGATAGCTTTATGCGCAACGTAAAAAAGTCGACGTAATCACGTAGTTTATCATCCGTAATTATTATAAGCCAGTTGAAGGGTCTTGAAGGTAAGGAAGTTGAAAGGATGTGCCAGTCATTGAGGTCACGCGCCAACGAGTTGCCTCAGAACTATGCGCCGTTCGTTAATACTAATAAACCACTCGACTTCCATACAATGCACGGTCTAGGAAAGATCCCTATAGTTTCTCGTGTAAGGTCATCATGGACCCGGCCTGGCCTCGCTGTGTGACCTGCCAAGCAACATCTTCGCTGCTTTAATGAAACACACTACTTACCGTTGCTGCCCGTGCATCTCTAGAATTGTACATCAGCACAATGGCCGTATCAACGGACAGCAGCTGAATTTCGACTAGTTTCTCGCGTTTTTTGGACGCCTCGATCACTAACCGCGCTTATAATGCATCATGTTTTTGTCGTTTGCTTTTATTAAAGCCCTTTGAACCAGAAATGATCATTTCAGGGCTATGGGATGAAGGGAAATGGTTAACGGTGTGGCAGACTTGCATGCTTCTGGGGGCCAACAGCCGAGCTTTAACTCGCGCGTACGCCCTGGGTACCCGGTCGGGGTCCCCCTTCCCACGGGGCTCCCGGCCCACTCGTGGCTGACGCATGCGGCCTGCCCCGGACAAGCTGAGTGCCGCGAGAATGCAGGATGAAGCAAGATAGAGGATAAAAGGGAAGGATGTAATAATACATAATGCAGGCTTTTGCCTTCAGGGCACTCCTTCCAGTTTCTGACGGGCACAGTTCTGAGTTCATTTCTGTTATGAATAACAAATTGTTGTAAACTTCACAACTGTCCTCAGCAATTCAAGATTGCGCTTTTCCTAGGCTTAAACAGTGCCTGCCAGATAAACACGCCGCCGGGATTCTTTTTCTTCGGTGAGTAAGGAGAGATGTCAAACTTTCTGGACTTTCCTGCGAGTTTGTACCAAAATTTTGTTAAATCTTCCAACATACGGCGAAAACCTCTCTGCTAAGCGGAAGGTTCATGTCCCCCCCTGTCCACCTCCTAAATACGCCCCTGTACCGAGCATAGTGGGCCGCCGCGTTCAGCCCCTTCCGGGCGACAGCAGTAACACGCCCGCACTGCTGCGATGTTTGCTACGTGGCAGGGTCTGCGTCTGAGGTAGAGCTCGGACATTACCCCACTTCCGTATCCCATGCCTTTGAATTGGTCTCTATACCTCGCCCAAAGCGCTTCAATCAGCTCTCAAGACATTTTGGAAATATTATTTTGGCTTTGCCATTAGGACCCCGCTCTTTGGCCCACTGATCGCTCGTTGTTCAGGTCGCTTCAGTCCCATCACCCAGCGGTCTGTGGACTTACTCAGGGTCCGGCCCGACTACCCTGGGCACTGCCTTGAAAACACCAACTGTCTCAAGTCTCGAGAATCTCTACCGCTGCAGCGCCGGGTACCTTCGGGACTCCGGGACCATGACTGCGAGATCGTGGCTCTGGGATCTCCGGGACTTCGGGACCGTGACTCCGGGACCGGGACTCCTTGACCTCCGGGACTCCGGGACCGGGACTCTGGGACCTCCGTGACTCCGGAACCGTGACTCCGGGACTTTCAGAACTCCGGAACCTAGCCTCCGACCCTGTAGGAAGCATCCCTCCTGCCGGTGGTACTCAATCCACAGACTCAGAGGTGACTCGGCTATTTGCTATCACTGCGAAAGGCGCTTCAAGTTATCGATCCCTCGATGTTGACTTTCCGGGCGTGCACGCGAAGCTCAATATTGACCGGGGTTTGCGTGTTATCGCGGCCAGCCGCCGACAAACAAAGCGGTGTGCTGAGACCGTCGAGTTCCCAGACAGCGAAGATGCCTGGCCGCCAGGTTCTCTGACCTGTGCGAAGGCGGGGCCTGTTGCGATTGGTTAGAAGCGCCGCACAGTTTTTATGCGACCGGCAGTCATCTCAGACGGCCGGTTTTAACCAGCGGGGCCTGCGCCTTATCAGCACCGTGGTGTGCTTTGACGGCGGCCGGACGGGCGTCACACGCCGCAAAAGCCGGCAGTGATACCGGAATAATCCGGACAACCACACTTGCGGCCGCCGCCGGCGCCGCGCTGCCCCGGCGCCTGTCACAGCGACGCAGTCGGCCGCCGGCGGTACGTGACGCAGCACTCGGCGTAGCGTGAGAAGATGCGCGCACCGGGCCGGGGCCGCAGCCGGGCGTGGCTGGCGCCGCTGCTGATGGCGCTCCCTCTCCGCCGCCCAGGCCGCGCCGCCGCCGCCCCATCTCGTCCTTATCGTGGCCGACGATCTGGGCTACAACGACGTGCCGTGGCACAACACGCTGCTGCGCGCGCCGGCGCTGGCGCGGCTGGCGGCCGGAGGCGCCGTGCTGGAGCAGGCGTACGTGCAGCCCATCTGCACGCCGAGCCGCTCCGCCCTCCTCACCGGGCGCTATCCGTTCCGGCTGGGACGGCAGCACGACGTGCTGTGGCCGGAGGAGCCGACCGGGCTGACGCTGCAGGCCGAGCTGCTACCGCGCCGGCTACGCGCCGCCGGCTACCGCACGCACGCCATCGGTAAGTGGCACTTGGGCTTCTGCCGGCGCGAGTTCACGCCCACCGCGCGCGGCTTCCAGTCGTTCCTCGGCTTCTGGACCGGCTCCCAAGACTACTACGCGCACACGCGCAGGCTCGAGGACGGCTCGTTCGGGCTCGATTTCCGACAGAACCTGAGCGTGGCGCGCCAGTACCGCGGGCGCTACTCGGCCGAGGTGTTCGCCGAAGAGGCGGAGCGTATCATCCTCGCTCACCAGTCCGAGAAGCCGCTCTTCCTGTACCTGGCCTTCCAGAGCGTGCACGCGCCGCTGCAAGTACCCAAGCGATACCGAGACCTGTACCCGGGTGTGCACGACCGCGACCGGCGCACGTTCTGCGGCATGGTGTCGGCGCTGGACGATGCCGTGGCGCGCGTGGAGAAGGCGCTCCGGCACAGCGGCCTCTACAACAACACTGTCATTGTATTCACGACTGACAACGGCGGCCAGGTGCTGGCCGGCGGCAACAACTACCCGCTGCGGGGCAATAAGGTGACGCTGTGGGAGGGCGGCACGCGCGCCGCCTCCTTCGTCCACTCGCCACTGCTGAAGAAGCGGGGCTACGTGAACCGCGGCCTGATCCACGTCACCGACTGGTTCCCGACGCTCCTGAGGTTGGCCGGCCGGCCGACCGTGCCCGCCGACGACCTGGACGGCTTCGACCAGTGGGACACGATCTCCCGCGACCGGCCAAGCCCGCGCGACGAGCTCGTCTACAACATCGACGTGGAGAAGCGGCTGAGTTCCGCCATCCGCGTCGGGAACATGAAGCTCATCTGGGGCCACCCGGGCAGCAAGAACGGCTGGTACCCGGAACCGGGCGTGATCGAGTTGTGGCCGCTGGTGCCGACCGAGCTGGCGCCGACGCGCTACCAGCTGGCGGACCACCGCTGGACGGGCGACAACACCACCTGGCTGTTCGACCTAGCGGCCGACCCCACCGAGCACATGGACCTGTCGGCCGAGCGGCCGGCCACGGTCGCCGAGCTGAAGCACCGGCTGCTGCGCCACCGCAGCCAACTCGTGCCGGCCGATTGTCCCCCCAACGACCCGCTCGGCAGCCCCGACAACTTCGGCCACGTGTACGCCACCGGCTGGTGCTAGCCTCCCTCCGTCGGCTGCTGGTGGTGCCTCCCATGAGCTGTCGCTATTGTCTACTCGGTGACCGTTTCCAGTGCTGCACTTTAGGGAAGGAAGTATCACCGGCTAAACGCAGCAAAAGGTGTGGACAGGAAGCACTTTATAGGCACATTAAACGACGTTTGAAATCCACTCTGTCTTTGCAGCGGGTTGCGTGATACAACTCTTTCCAAATGCGTGCTACGAGCAACGAAACTACACGGAAACCCGCCGGACCTTGTGACGGTGGCGGATCTAGCCCGAGTTTTTTTTTTGGGGGGGGGGGCAAACCGTTCGTCGCCAGCTGGCTGGTGTGGGATCCGAGGTCCAGTGCATGGTGCCTCTCGCGAGTATCTAGTAGGGGCACCATTCAAAACCGAAAAAATACCGAAATGCTTTTGAATCTTGAACTGAAGTTAAAACAAAACCGGTAAAACAGTTAAAGTTAAAACAGACGGTAAGTAGACTAAACTTTTATGAAGTTATGGGTTTTATTTGGGGGGGGGGGGCGAACATACTCCCAGAGGTTTTTGGGGAGCCATGGCCCCGTGCCCCCCCCCCCCCCCCAGGATCCGCCTAGGCCTTGTGAGATTGAACAGAACACACGTCTCATCTGCTTGTGTCAAATGTCGACCAACGTTAAGATGGACTCTGCCGTCCTCGCTCTACAGCCTCCACTCTGGAACAC
Organism: Pollicipes pollicipes; assembly: GCF_011947565.3. Classification (NCBI taxonomy): domain Eukaryota; kingdom Metazoa; phylum Arthropoda; class Thecostraca; order Pollicipedomorpha; family Pollicipedidae; genus Pollicipes; species Pollicipes pollicipes. Next base: position 21,801 of record NW_023596696.1, on the reverse strand, counting down.
GGCCGGTGGCTGACGAGTGGCGGTGATAATGCCTGCATTATCCGGTGACTGCCTGTCCTCGCTTTAAGGCCTCCACCCTTGAATACGGTCGGTGACTGCCTGCTGCTGCACAGCTCGTGAGTTTACCGGGAAGGCAAACACGAACGTTGAAAAAATCAGTATATTAATCCTACATTAGTATCGTAAGCATTTATATCTTGCTGAGTGCACCATCGGACGTGCGCGTTGTGAGGCGAGAAAGCTCGCATCAGCTGACACCGGCACGAGCCGGCACTGTAAGCAGCGCCCCTGGCGGCAGGGAGCGGAGTCGCGGCTGGCGGCGGCCGCGCGGTTCAGGCAGCGCGGCGCGGCCGGCAGCTGGCAGTGAGGGGTTCGTCTCGAGCCGGGGCGCCAGCTCGGACCGCTCCGGGAGAGTATCACAGGGTCGGACTGCCCGTCCGGTCTGGCAGCGCGCCGGCTACGACCGAGAGTCCCGGCTGCGGCACAGGCACACAGTGACGTCGCAGGCGACCGCCATAACCACGGCGCATCAGAGGACAAAGCAGATAACATGGATATCAACATCGGCGTACAACATAATCAGTCCGGGCGCTTGTCCGTCTACACTCCTGTCTATTTGTCATTCCTCACCCTTGGCATGGCTGAATCTCTCTGTTCATTCTATTCACAGTCTAGCTCTGTCCTCTTTCCCTGTCCTTCGTCCCTCCCTATCTTCCCCTTTCTTCTTTCTTACCCCTCTCCCTCTTCTTCTCCCTCTCTCCCTCTCCCTCTCACTCCCCTTCCCATCCCTCCCTCCATCCCCCTCCCTCTCACCCTCTCTCCCTCTCATTCCCCTTCTCCCCCCATCCCTCCCTCCATCCTTCTCCCCTCTCCCTCCACCCCTCTCTCCCCTCCCTCCCTCCCCGCTCCCTCCCTTCCTCCCTACTAACCCGGGCCTGGACCGGCCGGGCGCCGTCAGCCGCCGGTGCCTCCGTCTCTGCTGGCGGCGCCCCAGCTCACTCTGCTGCAGCCGGCGCAGCTGCTTTCTCATGCGCACCAGCGAGCGGTGCATGCGCGCCATCACCTCCTCCAGGCCCTGGATGCGCTCCTCAGTCACGTCCTCCATGTGGTAAATATCGGCCACCGCCGGAGCCGGAACCGAAGTCGGAGCCGCGGCCGGGGCCGGAGACGGAGCCGGAGCCGGAGCCGGAGCCGGAGCCGGGTCCGTCAGGTGGTTGTGGGTGGAGAGCAGCACGGAGCGGCGTGCTCGGCCCGGCCGCGCTCCCTCCGCTGAACAATCTGCAGCGGGGAGAGAGCGATCTGTGCTCGGGACCGCGGTAACCTCTCAGAGAAACTCCAGTGCAGGACACGGCTGATGCGTTACGAGCCAGCCTGCCCTGGCAGTCATTCAAAACAGCGCAGTTAATTGTTAAATAACTGTCCAACTATAGACCAGTAAAACTTAGCGATCAGAGGTAGGTACTAAACAAAGGAATCGCTTAATCACATCAAGCTTAATGGTCTTACGTCAAGAAATAAGAGGCCCTTGAACGATTTTTAAAAAAAAGGTCGTCTGACAGGCCTGTCACCGTTGAGGTGGCCGAGAACCACAGGCGAGCAAGCACGAGCACAAGCCCGGCTGCCGACCGCTCTACCTCCCAACATTTGGTCCCTCGCTACCTACCCTCGCCTCGGCAACTCTTGCAGTCGACCCACATGCGCAGGTCGACCTGCGGCGTGCTTTCGCAGTCGATGATGCGCGGCGACTGTCGCTCGGGCACGCGGAACACATCACGCGCCACCTGGTGCAGCGCGTCGCCGTTGTCGCAGAGAATGCGCGCCAGGTTTGTCTGCTTCAGCTGCGCCAGCTGGCCGGGCGTGAACACGCCGGCCGCCTCGTACCAGAACCGGTCGCCGTCGCGGAGCCGGCGAAACTGGTCGGCCAGCAGGCAGACGAACGTCGGCCCCATCTTGGCGCCGGGCGCGTGCTCCTCCAGCATGCCGCCGATCCAGAGGTCCACGTTGTCCGGGTGACCGTACAGCTGGCGCAGCTCGTCGCGGGCGCGCGCGCTGCGGATTTCGCGCGCGAAGTCGGCGAAGCTGGCGGCGGCGCGCAAGCCGCAGTGGCGGCGCCAGGCGTTGTAGCCGGGCAGGCCGTGGTCGCGGCCGCGCTGCATGTTGATGGCGGCCAGGGTCGAGCGACACCTGGTGGTGCAGCGAGAAGAGCTTCTCGGTCAGCTCGGCGTTCAGCAGCTGGTCGGGCGTGTGGACCTTGGCCGGGCTGGCGAACAGACCGCGCAGGATGGGGTCCACGCCGCCCTCCTGCACCAGCCGCCAGGGCGCGAAGAAAGCCCGGTGCAACGGCAGATTGCCCTGCGGGATCGGCTGGAACGTCTCGTTGAGCCGGTGCAGCACCGGCCCCACCAGGCCGTGGCCGAACCGGAACGCGGCCGTGGCGAAGGCGTTGCTGATCGTCGGCTCGACGGTCGGGTCGTAGCCGGCGTAGTCACCGAGCTGGCGCATGCCGTCCGGGCCGAGCACCAGCGGCAGCCAGTGTCGGTAGGTGATGTGCTGGATCTGGGCGCCCACCCACGCGGCGTGCCTCCTGGTACAGCTCCTCGCCGTGCCAATGCGGGCTGAGGCGCGCCAGCTCGTCCGCCACGCGGTTATGCTCGCGCAGCCAGACCGTGTGCATGGCCGACAGGCCCAGCTGCTCGTTGGCGCGCACGTCTCCCGCCATGAAGCAGCTGGCGGCCGCGAGGAGCAGAAATCAGTCAGGTCCGGCGTGGCGCCACCAGGCCACCGCCGCCACGCGGGTCCGCGCAAGGCTCCAGTTGGACGGCGGGAGGACGCGGGAGCACAGCATCATAACAGTCACACACCAACGACGCGAACAGCGACGCCAACGGTGACGCCAACAGCGACGCCAACAGCGACGCCAACAGCGACGCCAACACCGACGCCAGCAGCGACGCCAACGGCGACGCCAACAGCGACGCCAACAGCGACGCCAGCAGCGACGCCAACAGCGACGCCAACGGCGACGCCAACAGCGATGCCAACAGCGACGCGTCGATCACATCAGAATAAAAGCGCGCGCACCCCTCCCCCCCCCACACAAACACGTACAGACCTAACGTCACATCCCCACGAAACCACAAGCACTGACGCCCTTACACCTGGACAGCCAAAGATGCAGCAATGCCACTGCGTGGCTGAACGGCTCTGAACTTGGCGAGCGCGCCCGCGGCCTCACCCGATGTCGCTGCGGTCCGCCTGGTCGCGCTGGCAGTCCACCGGCACGCCGTCGTTGAAGGGCATGAACGGCCGGTGCGGGCGAGAGAAGATGCCGTTCCTCAGCCGACCCGACGGGTAGCTCAGGTTTCGCAGGTGGTGCGCCTGCGTCTCCGTGTTGCCGTATATCTGTCGAGCGACGCGGCGGGGACGGTGACGGCCGGCGGACGTGCGGAAAGGACAAGGAACCTCTGGTACGTTACGTGACCACTGGGCGTACAAAGACGGGCAAACTCTGGGACGTCACGTGACAACGAAGCGTACAGCTCAGAGCGACGAGCGGTCCCCGCGGAACCACATGCCATTGTGTTATTATCATTACCTGTGAGCTGGCACGGGGGGGGGGGGGCAGTGACCTGCCCGCCACGTCACAGTTTCAGGTGCGAGTACCGATCCAGACCGCCGCGCTCTTGGGCCGTCCGGCCGGCGCTGCAGCTCTGCCTCGGCCGCCGCAGCTCACCATGCTGCCGTCGATGAAGCTGGAGAGGCCGTTGATCTGCTCGCGCGGCATCAGCTGGTGGCCGAAGACGGAGGTGGAGCCGGAGCCGCAGGCCGCCGAGCTGCGCACCAGCCGCATGCAGCGGTGATGGCCCTGGCGCCGGTCCCCCGGCGGGATGGCGATGTTGAAGCACGGCGCCACATTCTGGCACGTGCTGCCGGCAGGCGGAGCTAAGTGTCAGGACAGACAACGGACCACACGCTTCGCGCTACATGGCATCGACCGAGTCGGTCAACTTTTTCATTTGAGCAGCTTGCACCATACTGTGTAATGTTCTACCACGTGAAGCACCGCAAACAATCGTGCCCGTCCACCAGACGGCCGAAACATTCGGAGCATGATGATAATGAGTTGCTTGCGGCGATAGTCAAAATAATGCGCATAATTACCTCGCCTAGAAAGGCTAGACTCGGATTGCCACTCACCACCTGGCTGCACTGGACGGTATCAACCGCTATGGTACGTGATGTGAATAAACCGGAATATCAAAATCGGGACTACCAATGATGGCGCGAACTCATCCTCGTCGAATGGCGCAAAAAGTACGGCAGACAATGGTCATGAGCATAGGGGAATCCTGGGGGGGGGGGAGGGGGGAGGGGGGCACAGGCCCCCAAAAACTCTGAGAGTATGTCTTGGCCCCTCCAAAGCATTCCCAGAACAGAGTATCAAAACAAAACGCATGTTGACGCGGCTTAGTCATACTTTGCGCAAACATCGTGTTTGATAAGTGCACTGGACCTCGGATCCCACACCGACCAGCTAGCGATGAACGGTTGGCCCTCTCCCCAAACTCCAGGCTAGATCCACCCCTGGTCTTGAGCTGTCGTGCAAGGCTTTTGTGGACAAATGATACCACCTGATTACAGCGGCGGCCACCATAGCCCCCGTCATTCGACGCAGCGGCGCCGTCGACTCAGTGTTGGCGGCGAGCCCTTCAGATGACGCGATTCGCTGTGACCAACACCGCGTCTGCGGTCTAAGCCTGGCGTTTCTGATGCTTTCAGCACACAGAACCGGCGCCGGTCGCCGACTGGCCGGCTGCCTGCCTTCTGTCGGGAAGGGCTGTGGAGTCGGCCACGGCACCGCTCGCGTGAATTCCGAACAGACTCCGCGGCCTGTTAGCCCTCCCGCGACACCACACAGACACCGCTGCCAGCCAGTCCCTGCCTGAAAACCTGCCCTGCCTTATCTGTTTGATAATTCCCCGAAAAACTCCACGGTCTCCCAGCAGCCCCGATGCAGTGCACACGAACTTCCCAGTTGGCCGAGCTCTGACAAGGAACGCGCAGATCGTCCTCCCGTCCTCCCCTCCGGCCAGGGGAAGCGGCGTCAGCCTGGCCCCGTCCTCCGCTCCGGTCAGGGGAGGTGGCGTCGGCCTGACCCGTCCTCCGCTCCGGCCACGGGAGGCGGCGTCAGCCTGACCCGTCCTCCGCTCCGGCCACGGGAGGCGGCGTCAGCCTAGCCCCGTCCTCCGCCCCGGCCAGGGGAGGCGGCGTCAGTCTGACCCGTCCTCCGCTCCGGCCAGGGGAGGTGGCGTCAGCCTGACCCGTCCTGCGCTCCGGCCACGGGAGGCGGCGTCAGCCTGACCCGTCCTGCGCTCCGGTCAGGGGAGGCGGCGTCAGCCTGACCCGTCCTCCGCTCCTGCCAGGGGAGGCGGCGTCAGCCTGGCTCTGTCCTCCACTCCGGTCAGGGGAGGCGGCGTCAGCCTGACCCCGTCCACAACTTACGCAGAGCGAAGCGGGGGACGGGATCAGGCCACCTCTGACCAGAAGTTTTTACACTTTGTTCCCAGTTGGTCGCTTTGCCGCCATTCCAGGGATGGCTCAACGGGATGGTGGGTTGACTGCTGTCCTTCCCGTTTCGTAGGATCCCACCGCATGATGCGAGCCTCGTGCCAGCATTGGTTGCAAACATTGTCGTCGGCAGCTGTTGCGCAACGACTGCAGTGGCAGACACTAAGCCCTTCCCCCGCCCCCTTCCATCCATCCAAGAGGTCTGCACCGGCTGAAGCCGCCCACCGCTGTCGGAAACGCACGGACGGCGCGCGGCGCGCTCCCGGCTGGGGATAGCAGGTGTTTGTCCACTACGCCGGGGAGCCCGCCGTCGGTGTACGCCGGTGGGCCGGGGTCCGGGCCGGCCTGACCGCGGTGCGGTGCCAGGGGCACGGCTGCCCCACGCAGCCGGCGCTGTAGTCAGCCGCCAGGGCAGTGGGAACAGTCCGCGGCGCCGCCCGGACACTGGTCCGACCCTGGCTGACTCGCAGGACAAACCGTCCCACCGCGCAGCACCCCTCCCCCCGCTGAAATTCGCATATTTGTGCGGGCAGATGTTGCATGTGTCTGGCTTTTGACGCAGTGTCCATGGGCGATGATCTTCAAAATCAGCGGGATATCGGGCCCAGTCATGATTTTCACGTCATTCCACCCTTGCTCCGGGCATGCGATATTAATACCAGACAAGTGTCCGACCCGGCCGACTCTCGTATCTGACCAGAATCTCACGCCCTCTTCAAACCTCGATGCGTGCATAAGCTTCCGCAGTACTTAAAGTTTCAATGCGTTGCACGCCCGTCCTGTTGAGCTACCACACACTTGCCCCGTGCGACAGACTTGGAGCACTCGCATTAGTGCCTCGCATCACCGGACTATTCAAACTTGCACCACGCTCCGAGCTGTTACACCGTGTACCATGCCACTGACCAGTCACACTGCCGTACCACTGACATGTTATACGGTACCCCGTACCCCTGACATGTTATACGGTACCCCGTACCCCTGACATGACACACTGGACCCGTACCGTTAACATGTCAGACTGTACCTCATACCGCTGACATGTCACACTGCACCCCGTACCGCTGGCATGTCACACCCCATATCTTTGACATGTCATACTGTACCTCATGCCAGGTGTCCCAGCCACACCGTTGAGCCATGACACTGAGACCAATACCAGTGAACCGTTACACTGAGAACCATACCAGTGACCCGTCGCACCAAGACACGTGCCAGTGACCTCTTACTGTAGCCCATCCACGAGCCTAATCATACTGAGACCCACGCCACTGACCCGTCACTCTCACACTGGCCGGACCAATGGGTTTTCACGCCGTGCTGGCCACCACTGACCTGTCGCACTCGTGCTGGCCATCAAAGCTGACCTCGCTGAAGGCGGGCAGCGCGTGGTCCATATCGTGGTCCACGAACTGCCCCCACTGCATCAGCATGGCGCTGAACTCGGTGTCCTCGGTGATGACGTCGGTGGCGGCCAGCCGCGAGCTGACCAGGCGTGGGTTCGGCAGCAGGAAGCCGTTGTATCGGGAGGATCGGTCGGCTCCTGGTGACCGGACGGCATGACGTCACGGACGCGGCGCCGGCAGCAGCCGACCGGTGGCGGTGAGCAGCCCCGCCCCGGCTGCAGCGGCGCACCGCTGTACATTTATGAGCCGCACGACCAACGCAGCCGTACGAAGTATTACGTACGCGCTGCTGAGAGCGGTCCTGGCGCGCCGGCCGGCTCGTTCACGGATACATGAGATCACAACATGTGGCGCGCCCGGCCGCGTCGGCGGAGGGGGGCGGGGGGGGGGGGGGGGCTCTGGAGGTGTAGGGTGCCCGCCCGCGGCGGTCGAGCGGATGTGACACTAGTCTGTGGTAGAACACCGTCTTCGTCCGGGCTTGTCGCTGTGGAGTTCTATGAAGTTTGTACGCGACGGCAATAACGGTCATCAGAGATGAAAACACTCAAGCTTGGAACTACACATTTGGTGCTGACCCGTCGTTTTACGAGGGACGACAATGGAGCTTGCATTCTGATCCCAACACTAAAATGTCGTCAACATCGCCATCATGCGCGAACTCCGCAAGGGTGGCATTCGCAACGTCTTGCCAGTCGCCGGTTCTCTCGCTAGAGTGGCGTACGCCTCATAAAATGTTCGAGATTCGTTGAAGCTCCCGAGGCGTGGTCCGAGGGTCACTCACCTCGGGGCGTATTGAAGCCGTTTTCATACTGGGCGGGCAGCAGGCGGCGGAAGCCGACCAGCGAGGCGCCCCACAGAGGCTGCTGCAGGTTGTTGCAGGTGCCGTCGGCGCTGCGGTAGCGGCTGTGGAAGCAGATGTTGCTGCAGTTGAGGCGGCGCCGGTGGGACGAGCAGCCGGAGAGGTCGCGCAGCCGCTCCATCTGGCCCGGCGACAGCAGGTCCGAGTAAGAGTATGCTGCAACGACCCGACCCCAGTCAGGCGGCGGCAGTGCGGCCGCGGCCGAATACACCCAAACAGGGCAGCAACAGGTCAAGCCAGTTAGCGCACTCCGAACCCAGTACGAGACCGCCGTCCAAAACCCGCGAAACAGGTGAAGACCAACATCGAGAGGAACACGTGGTCCAAGTACACTCTCGGAGATGATGATAGGACCGCGAGCATGCAATAGCAGATCTAAAAAAAAAACATCCGTTGCAAGATTGAACAACGCATTAACATGGGATGACAAGCGCTTTCCGATCACATTGGGGCCGGAACAGTTACTCCGATCACTGCTTCCGCATGCGGAACAGCTCCGAATGCAGCCCGGCTGGAGCAGGCCGCATGCCTGCCTGACCGAACAGCGGGTGTCAGCTCACTCGTGAGGTTGAAGCGGGATCCGGACTCCACCAGCCGTTTGACCAGCTCCAGGGCGCGCTCGAAGATCTCGCCAGCGCGCGCTTGGTCCAGCGCCTCGTCCGTGGGGAACCTGCGCCATGCACGGCCAAGCCGGACGCCGGTGTCATGCGTGGCAAGAACTGCGGCGACAAACCTCACGCAGCGCGAACAGAGCCGCCGCTGCAGTGGACACACCGAGTCGGTCTTCATGACGCAGAGTATCCCACACACCTGTTGCAATGACGAGATTAAGCACACCACCCATTCTAATGCCACATACACAAGCGCATCGGTATAGAACGGAAGCGGCTGAAACGGCCTTTCGCTGTCCTGCAGAACGAGAAAACTGAGCTAGCAATTGCAGCACCGCATAAAAGCTACCCACAGTTGTAATGACAGAGATACTGAGCGCCAAAGTTGTGACGAACACCCGAAACTGAACGTATGACAAAGAAGTGTCAACAACACGGACAACTCTCTGCTCTAAGAGGATAGTTCCCGACGCTCACTATCCCAGGTTTTTATGCATTTTGGTTCCATCAGATCACGGAGAGCCGGCCCGGGAGAGTCCAGGGTCAAGTCGGGAGCCGATCGATGCGCCAGATCTGCACCTGAAGATCTGCAGCAGCTCGTGCGGCGTGCGGCGATGGTGGCGCGGCTGTGAGAACAGCTGGCGCAGGGTGCGGTTCAGCGCGATCTCGACATCACGCGTCGCTTCTGCCGCGCTCTGGCTGACGAACTGGTCTCCGGGACGGGCGGACGACGTCTGGCGACGGCAGCACGTCAGCGGCGTAACCGAGCAGCCGCCACAATCACGCTCTTCGACGGGCCTCGGGTCGGCACTGCCCCCAGCACTGCCCCCAGCACTGCCCCCAGCACTGCCCCCAGCACTGCCCCCAGCACTGACCCCAGCACTGCCCCCAGCACTGCCCCCAGCACTGACACCGCACAATCGCACCGAAGGACGGACGCTGAGAGGCAGCCTTGTCCGAAATCACCAACACAGCGAGCCGGCCAGCTGTGGTCTGATGCCCCGTGATGAGCGCGCAGTGCAGACCGTGATCACTGACCTGGGCAGCGGCGATGGCCAGGTGTGTGGTAGCCACAGCGTGGCCCACGCCGTTGTCGACGTTGCACTCGTAAATGCCGCCGTCCTGGGCGGTCAGGGTCCTCAGGGTCAAGGCTCCGTCCGTCGTGGCACTGCCGGACACAAGGCCTCGCCGTCAGGACACGCTACGGAGACTGACAGCACTACAGTTGCCAGCCAAACTCGTCGGGGAAACTGAAACATTTGTCACAAGTATCGTAACGCGACGCAGCACGACCAGATCATTTTAGTCTGTGAATGCGAGGTGGGTGTAACTTTCATGCTTGGCCATCGGTCGTTGGCGGCTGATTGTCATGAAATCGCCTGTCCTTTCCTACCACCTGTAATGACAATATTGCTATGATACACGAATAACCAGGTGCCGGCCGGTACCCAAGGGGAGCGGCTCTCAGCTGGTGGCGCGTCATCATCCCTGACCTGTGACCCATCCCTAACCTGTGACCATCGCTGACCTTTGATCCACCCCTGACCTGTGGCTCAGCCTTGACCTGTGACCAAGCCCTGACTTGTGACCCATCCACCAGCCTGCGACCCAGCCCTGACCTGTGACTCAGCCTTGACCCGTGACCAAGCCCTGACTTGTGACCCATCCACCAACCTGCGACCCAGCCCTGACCTGTGACGTCCGTCGGCGAACAGGTTGCCGCCGACCCTCCTCCAGGTGATCTCCGGCAGCGGCGAGCCGGAGGCGCGGCACGTCAGTGCGATACTTTCGCCGAGGGCGGCCGTCAGGGTCATGGGCGGTCGCTCGGTCAGCACCGGACCCGCCTGGAGCGCCGGGTCAGGTCACACAGGCGGAACAGCAGAGGGGCTGTCGGCCAATGCCCCGAAGTCAGGACCCGCCGGAAAGGCGGAGCGGACAGCCACGATCCCGACACACCTGAGCCGCGCCATCCACCCAGCCCTGGGGAGGGCCGGCAGTCTCAGGCAGTTTTAGACAGGTTGGGAATCAGGGCAGTCTTGAGGCCACGCAACGGACCGCAGGAGGGCGGTGGGGTGACTCGAGGCAGTGCGAGGGCCTGACTGACGAGCCGACGCAGATTTGCAGTATGCTGGAGGGGGAGGGTACACTGACAATTTTACGTGCCATCCCCCCCCCCCCACGACCCTCCCTACGACCTTCCCCACTGGAAACACTCACATGGCCGCTGACATCGAGTTCGGCCTCCTCCCTGGCTACGGCCGCCTCGTTCCTGGCCTCACACGTGTACGTGCCCGCGTCGTGGTGCTGCAAGTTGGAGATTCGCAGCACCCCGCCTGGAACGCGAGACGGGGCGGAGCTTCAGTACTCGCAGAGGACTCAGCTGAGCAGCGGACTCAGCTGAGCGTACGACCGGCCGTCGCCGCAGGCGTGGTGCTCGGAGTATCCAGTGGCACTGCGGCACTGGCAGAGTGGAGCGGTGACGTTCGCTGCCCTAAGCCAGCGGCACTGCGGCACTGGCAGAGTGGAGCGGTGACGTTTGCTGCCCTAATCCAGCGGTACTGCGGCACTGGTAAAGTGAAGCGGTGACGTTTGCTGCCCTAATCCAGCGGCACTGCGGCACTGACAAAGTAGGGCGGTGACGTTCGCTGCCCTGAGACAGGGAGCTGCGCAGGACAGCGAACTCGTGCCGCTGGTTGCGGAGACCAAACAATTGACCGGCAGTTGCAGTTGCCGGACAGAGGACAGAGAAGGGGCAATACACAGCGGTTTGGCTCAGCTGCCAGACGACGGCGAAGTTACCGTTCTCAAAACTACCTGTCACATCGCACAGGCTGCTGGCGACATGATAGCAAGCTCATGATACAATGACATGACCACATGACTACATGACCACATGACCACATTACCACATGGCCACATGATAGCACGCTCATGATATAATGACATGACTGCATGATAGCACGCTCATGATAAAATGACCACATGATAGCACGCTCATGATACAATAGCATGACTACATGAAAGCACGCTCATGATACGATGACATGACCACATGATAGCACGCTCAGGATGCAATGACATGACCGCATGATAACGATATGGTCGACGCATGGCCACGCTTGAACTGAAAAGAAACAACGTCATGCTTGAAACTTTCGCCGGCGCCTGATCACCTCGCACCACTACTGAGTGCTGGACGCGTACCCAGCGCCCACCTTACCTCCGGCCAGCACAGCCACGCGCGAGCTGTGCCGGATGCGGCGACCGTTGTGTAGCCAGCTGACCTCGGGCGTCGGGTAGCCGACGGCGCCGCAGGTCAGGTCGACGTTGGCTCCGGCCGGCCTCAGCTGGTCCTGCGGCGGCGCCGTGATGCGGGGGGCGCGCTGCCGGCGGCGCCACCGGCCGGTCAGACACCACACTGGCGCACGCTGGGCCGGCCACGCTCTAGACCCGGGAGGTCTCAGGAGGTCCAAGGCTGAGCACGGACGCTCTGCGCACTGCTAGTGGCGTGGCACCGGGACAAGGCTCATCACACGCCACGTGAACAGTGGGAGGACGCTGGTGACGGAGCCGCTCTCTGGACCCTCAGGGCGGGTACAAGACACCCTGGACGGAGCCGCTCACTGAACCCTCTGGGCGGGTACAAGACACCCTGGACGGAGCCGCTCACTTGACCCTCGGGGCGGGTACAAGACACCCTGGACGGAGCTAAAGGCCCGACCACAAATCGCTGGGTAGCTAGCTGATGGACGCGTATCTGTGGATACACAAGTGACGTTCAGCGCTCATGCGACATGCATTGCAATCTCACGGAGCCATCTAGTCGCGCCAGACACCGGGATACCAACGACAGGGAAACGGCTGACACGAGATGGAACGTGCACACTTTGGTGGGTCTGTGAGGAAGCAGAAGGCGAGCAGAGGCTGCTAAACCGCACGTTCGTCTCAGAGGACATCGACGCCTGGTATTGAGACGCTGATGTTGTCACGCGGACGTTTGTTGCGGTAACTCCTCATAACTCCTATCCCTCAACTCCTCATTCCAGACAGAAGCACACGGTGCCCTGCCGTGGAGCGGCCGTGAACTCACTCTGCAGCACCAGCTGCGCCGGCGACGACACGCGCCCCAGCCGGTTGGACGCCGAGCAGAGGTACTCGCCGGCGTCTTGCGGCTGCACGTTGATGATAGTCAGGTTGGCTTCGCGCGCCGCGAACCGCAGCTGTCGGCGGGCAGGGTGGCGTGTTGGACCGAACCGCTGTGGGAGCGTCTCAGCTCCAGCCCTGGGGCTGGGCTTGCTGGCGAAGACGGGCGGCGAAACAGAGCGACGGAGGAGAGCAGGAGGGGGCTGTTTGCCGGCTGGAGTGAGGCGTGCTGGTGGGCTTCTCTGTGTTTCTGCTCCCAATGAGCGTGCAATTATGTATCGGTTCATAGTCAGTGAGGTCCTCCTAATGTGGTTACTCGGACACGGAGGTCTCTAAACTATTTCCGCGACTTTTGCAGTGAAACTCAGACATGCCCTACTTTTAAGCAAAGCGTTTTAAATATTTGACGAAAATGATATCCGTGTTCATCACTCTTCGACCTCTGACGCCCAAATGCATGCCGCGCTCCAGCCCCACTCGGCTGAGCACAAACAACCGCGCAACTGAGCACGCCTAGCCTCGATCCCTCGTGAAGCCGGGTTTGTGCAGCGCCGGCCGCAGCGGCAGCAGGGTCTCCAGCCCGGCTCACCCGGTAGCGGGGCGTCTGGGTGGTGATGGCGTTGCCGCCTCTCAGCCAGAGCAGCTCCGGCGTCGGGTAGCCGTCGACCACGCACACCAGCTCGGCCACGTCACCCACGCCCACGTGCACGTCCTGCGGGGCACGCACAAACCGCGGCCGACCTGCCGGGCAGAACTCGCTCAGCACCGACCACCAGTGTCAGGCGCGGGAACCCTGCCCGCGCCACGGGGAGCTCACACGCAGCGGCGGCGTGTCATCAGCTGATGAGCCGACGCGGCGCGCCTGCCGCACACTGTCAGGGATCAGCGGCTCTGAGCCGAGAGTTGACTCTGACTGCTGATCTAGCCGCGGGGGTCACCTCAGGGGATCTCAGCAGTGGTGACCAGCTGTGGCGCGTCGCGCCTGCCGCACACTGTCAGGGATCAGCAGCTGTGAGCCGAGAGTTGACCCTGACTGCTGATCTAGCCGCGGTGGTCACCCCAGGGGATTTCAGCAGCGGTGACAAGCTGTGACGCGGCGAACAGCCCGCGGCGACAGCCGTGTTGCAACTCACAGCGATCACTCCAGGACAAAGGCATGCGTCCCACCAGGCGCGCCGCTCGTCTCACGCCGCACGGTCTTACGTCGTCGGCCCCAGCCATGGTCACCGTCAGCGGTGAGATCCCCGCCTCCCTTCCTGTCAGCCGCCAGTGGCTGATACCTGCATCGGCGATGTGTGAGTGGTGTTAGGGCCGTGTCGGACCTCGCTGTCTCGCGAGGACTGTGGCGGACCCACCGTCCTCTGCTCGTGCTCACTGTGTGTGGCCAGGTTGTCCTCCCTGGTGCGGCCCGGCAGCTGGAACGGCCGCCGCTGGGTCGTCAGTCGGTTGTCCTCGCGGTTCCTGCTGTCGAGCACGCGGCTCCGCCGGTCGTAGTAGCTCTGGCGCTCGCGCCGCGCCGGCCGCTCCTCCTCCTCCTCCTTGGCGAGCTCCTCCTCGCGACTCCTGGGGACGGCGGGCGGCGGGGGTGGTGGGAGCGGCGCCTCCTCGGGCGCTCCCGGGTGCGGCATCCCGTCGTCCTGCTGCGGCGAGGAGGGCACGTAACGCACCGTCACCGGCCGCGACTTCACCTGCCCCATTTGGTTTTTGGCCATGCACTCAAACACGGCGTCCGGGTCGCTGGACGGCTCCACCATCAGCGTGCCATCCTCCAGGATCTGGTAGCCGGCCTCCATATTCTCCGGGTCGAGCTCGTTCCTGAAACGGCCATCAGCTGTGAGTGGCGAGCCACGGACACCATCTCTCCGTAGGTGGCCTGACGCGGGGAATGGATCGGCGATAACCAACCATGCAGGACGAAAAAACCGATCGGTTTTGCTTTGAACGCGACGTGGACAAGCTGTCTACCTAGAGCTAGCCACCATCCTCTCGGCCAACCGCAGAGGCCGTCCTAACCACCACTTACACAGTTTGCACTACCCACGAGCAAAAATAATCGTCCGTGGCAGCTCACATTGTCAAAAGCAAGCACGCACAGGCGTGCCTGCCTAGGATTACTGCGTGCCTCTCTCACAACTGCAAACTAGCGTTGTGCGGAACTAACGAAATCAACGCCGCTTCATAAGCTTTCAAAGGAATAAAATCGCGAGTTCACCAATTCCACCCCGCTTTCATTGGTACAGTTGCGGCGTCCATGAAGCTCATTACGTTAACAACATTCTATCGCGGCGCCGCATTTCAAGGCGTATGCCACCAGTCCGTCCAAATAAGGCATTGATATCGGACCCAGTCGAGTGGCACCTGACGTCACAGAAATAACTAGCCGCGCCGACGTCAACAGCGCCGTTGGCAATTGTTCACCCGAAGAGCGCCAGATCACGAACTCAGCGTCGGACAGCAGCACAAGTTGCGCCACACACCGCGCAGTCGGGCTAATCCTCCGGCGCGAAGTGATGTGTTTACAAGTCGGCCGACAGGGGCGCTTGCCGTCAGCACCCGGCAGCTGTTGTTCAGCTTGTGGCGGGTTCGCAAATCGTCCGACAGGCGGCGCTAGCCGGGGCCGCCGTACCTGTTGTGCAGCCAGACGATGTCGGGCTGCGGCTCGCCATCCGCCTCGCAGTGGAAGTAAGCTGTCTTGCCGAACGTGATGACTACGTTGCGTGGCTGCTCTGTGAGCTGGGGCGCCGCTGGAGCATAGGAGAGCGCGCCTCAGGAGGCGGCCCTGGTGAGACCCCCGTCGCCCGACTCCCGGGGGCGCACCAGGGACAGTGTGTCAGCTGTCTGGTGTCGGCTCGAGTGGCCCCAGTCCCAACGCAGGTGTCATGCATGGGTCAGCACGGAGAGACGGTTGGCAGAAGCGTAGTGGACGCGAGAGGTCATATCCCTGGAGGCGAGACGGAGGATGTAGCAGCGAACGAACGCCACACAATTAGTACACGACCCGACCCATCTCGTGTGAAGATGCCGCTGCGTCGATAAAGACAAGGTCACGGGTTCAGCCCCTACTGAGACCGACCTCGGTGACCCACGCCCTCTGCACGACGACAGCCAGCCTTGCACGCTTCACCGCAGCGAGTTTTTAGCTCAGCCAACCGCGTGACACGATCCGGTACAGCTCGGGGCCGGCGGGGCGGGCGCAGCGTGGAGCGGCCGCCTCGCGCCCTTGCAAAAGTCTCACACTAACCCCGCGGGATTGTGGAAGAGAGATCAAACTGCGTTCGTGCAGTCCTTCCAAGCCCTCCCCGGGGGTACACTGCTGTCGGCGTCGCTCCACCCCCAGGACCCTGTAAGCCTGCGCTGGACCCCGTGCCAATGCAGGGGATGCGCTGTAGGACACAACACTAGGCTACGCGCGCATTGTCCTCTACATCTTCCAATTGTTAACACTATCAAATAGGCATAATACCCAGTCCAACGTAGACACTCACTTCATCACCACGCCCGGTGCCAGAACTTAGAATTTCCATAACATATTGTGGTACAGATGTCATTTTTGGGCCATTCATTCCATGCAACGTCAAATCTCTGATGATAAGTTGCTGAAATGTTGTGCAGGCAGCCGCACTCCTACTCAGCGGCAACGCTCAACCCACGCCTGGTGCACACCGAGTTTCTGAGACAAACCAGGTACGGACCCGACACCCTGACCACGACAACGCCGAAAACACTGCCCATTTCACACCTTGTTTAAAGAAATCCATTCATGATCATCACGCCACGATAACTTTGCCAACATGTGCACGGCTCAACCGCACGTGATACCATTCAAAGCAACGGGCGTGCGCTCGGATCGCTTACAGCACCGCAGCATTTGATCCTCGATGTCGGCTATACTGCGGCCGTTTAGTTCGGCCGGCTCCTGACAGGTGGCACTGGCTACCGACCGCGACGCGTGCTCCTTCAGCATGTGCGCCAGCCACAGCATGCGGCAGTCGCAGATCAGAGCGTTGCTGTCTAGCCGTCTGAAACGACGACAAGCCGCACTTGTAATCGAAACGCGTATGCCATGCAAGAGCACGTGTCTGTCGAGGCCAGCGTTAAACAACTTTAATCACCAGACTCTTGTTCCGCCCATGCGCTGTTCTGCCTGCCAGATCTTAGCAGTCATCTCCTGTCAACCACTGGAAGGGGCGCGTAGAGCTCAGCTGTATGTTTGCTACTAGCTGAACACTCACGCACACGCAATACGCGTGCATATTTGCGCGCACACACACACACACACACACACACACACACACACACACACACACACACACACACACACACACACACACACACACACACGCATACACACACACACACACACACACACACACACACGCACGCACGCACGCACGCACGCACGCACGCACACGCACACGCGCACGCACACGCACACGCGAGTACTAAAGTACACAACCATGCGTACACGCACACGGGCATGCGCACTGGGACACCCGTACGCGGTTAGCAGCCCACGCACAACGGCCTGGCGCCCAGGCAAGCTTACCCACCCACCCACTCTCTCTTTCACACGCGCAGGGTCAGTCCCGCGTCAACACCCCCGTCCACGTGGCGACAGGGGGTGTCGGGTATCCGGCCCCGGCCGACCGGTCCGGGCCTGCGACCGGTAGCACCGGCCGCGCGCCGTCGGCCGGACGCCGGCCGCGGCGCGGGCCGAGACCGCCCGCCGCCGCCGCCGCGCTCCGCCCGTCCGGCCGACACCGGCCGCCGGAGACGGTCGACGCCCATCCTGAACTGCGGTGGGGGCGAGGCGGCGGCGAGCCGGGCTCCTCGGCCGCCGGACGGCCCGCCGCACGGTGGCGCCACACGAGTCGCGCGTAAGGAAAGCAAAATAAACGCGTTCGGCGGGGCGGCGCCGGGGTTTATTTGGCCGGAGCGACGCGCCCGTCGACCCATCAGGTGGTCGCGGTTTGTATGGGCTTCCGGGCGTTTCCGACAGGTCAGAACACGGGGCTGATGGGAGACCCTGGTCAGTGACAGACGGAGAGACATTGGCGGTGACAGAGGGCTGTCACACCCTGAACGATGTGGGAGGGGTGGAGGAAGGGAGATCCCGGCAACCAGTGAAGGAGAGAAAAGGAGAGCGAGGAGCTGGCCTTGGCTGATCATAAGGAGGAATATCCTGACTATCGGAGTGTCGGATACTCACAGTCGCTTCAGGGAGGTCAGGTTGCTGAATGCGCCGTAGGGTATCCGCTGCAGCTTGTTGTTGTGCAGGAACCTGGAGCAGTAGAGGGCGCGTCAGACCACTCGTCCGAGCCCCGCTGAAGACCGCTGCCTGCCCAAGAGAGGCCCCAAAGGCCGCCCGAGAGAGGAGCTCCAGAGGCTACCCAGGAGAGGCCCCAGAGGCTGCCCGGGAGAGAGGTCCCAGTGGCTACCCGGGAGAGGCCCGACTGGTTGCCCGGGAGAGAGGCTCCAGTGGCTGCCCAGGAGAGGCCCCACTGGTTGCCCGGGAGAGAGGCTCCAGTGGCTGCCCGAGAGGGGCCCAAGTGGCTGCCCAGAAGCGAGGGACCATTGGCTGCCGGGGAGAAAGATCTCAGTGGCTGCCTGGGAGAGAGGCTCCCGTGGCTGCCCAGGGAAAGGGAGCCAGAGGCTACCCGGGAGAGGTCCCACCGTCTGCCCGGGAGACAAGCTCCAGTGACACTTCGACAGTCGGCTGGTAGCTGACGTCTCAATAGTCCTGGGCCAGCCGCCCCGCCGCTGGCCGGTAGCTGCGGCCTCGCGCCGCCTTCAAAGGACTGCCGGCGCGAAGCCGTGCTCCGGATCGGCGACTGAGTGGAACAACAGGCCCCCGGCCGCAGGACAGGGTAACTGAGCGGCGCTGCGGCCCGGCTGGCGGCCGCCGCGGGGTGGCGCTGCGGAGATGTCCCGCCGGCATTGTACGCCAATCACTCGGCTAGACAACCCGCACTATTGTGTGGCGTGGACACAGCGGCGAGCAAAGTGGCGGCCATCTAAGTGATGCGTTATTACACATCGCACCAGCGACGCTCAGACGACCCAGTTCATCAGCCACCCTTTCCGATACCTGAGGTGTTGGGCGGACATCTGACGCGCGCACGCGCCGGCACGCCCCCGCACCGCTGTGCCACATACTCACAGGCGCTCGATGGACGGTAGGTTGCTGAACGTTTCCGCGCTGACATCCTCAATGTAATTGTAATGCAGGTACCTGGGAAAACGGTTCATCCATAATTCAGAGCGGGGCGGGCGGCGCCTGGGTGCGCGTCGGCGGTGCGCTGGCGGGTCGGGCCGGGCCGGGCCGGGCCGCTCCCTCCCAGAGGACACCGGCCCCCAGTGTGACAAATACGGACCGGTCGGGCGCGCCGACCCGGCGTCCGGACGCCGCATCGGTCAGCGTCGCGCGCCGCCCTGGGGTCGGCGTCTGGCGGCGGACAGCCGACCGGCGGGAGGTCGGCAGACGCCGGCGGGCGGCGGCCGGCGGGCGCCGGCCCGGCTCTGACGGCTGACGGCAGCGACGCCGGCGACCGGTCGTACGAGTGCAGCGGCCGTCACAGAGCCGCCGATAAGTTCGTGCTCTCCGACTGGAGTGCGATGCACGCTCATCACGTGTGCGTACTCTGCGTGGGGGCCAGCGCGGTGGCCAGACATTGCCGAAAATGAAAGCCCCTGTCATCTGAATTGCGTCGCAACGCCTGCTGGAAGTCGTGCTGGGACTCCGGACGTTCTTTCACTGCCAGCATTGCCAAATATGCACAGGACAATGCGCTGCACATCAGCAGCGGTCACAGGGGAGGACAAACCGCGGACATACCCGCGCGTGAGCATGTCCCGGGAAGATAGATGTTTCGCCGGCGCCTCTGACGGCAGGCCGGCCGTAGTACCGGACTAGCGGCGCTCAGACATGCAACAGCCATACATGGCCGGAGCAGGGCTAATCGGATCGCCCAGGGCAGCCAAAGCGTCGGCCGGGAGTCCGATCGCAGTGCCAGCCTGAACGGAGCGCCGGCGAGCGGCGCTGGGTTGGCAGCGTGCACGGCTGCACATGCTGCCAGCACGTGCCGCCGCCCCGGCGCCGCCCGAGACACACCTGCCCGGACAGGCGCGGCGGCTACGCTTGATCTGACCGGGCGCTGCCGCCGACTGACACTAGCACACGAGACCGCACGCCGCCAGCCTACGTCGGCCGGGACGGGAGCGGCCGCCGCACTGAAGCGGCCGGCGGGCAGCTCCGAGACGGCCTACCGGCCGCTCCGAGGCCCTGAGACGGCCGGCGGGCCGCTCCGAGACGGCCGGCCGGTTCGCTCCGAGGCCCTGAGACAGCCGACTGGCCGCTCCGAGGCCCCGAAACGGCCGGTGGACCGATCCGAGGCTCTAGACGGCCGGCAGGGTCAGCTGGTACGGCGCACGCCCGCGGCGGTGGTGACGAGGGGACATCACTGACTTCTGAGCCAGGTCTCAGTGAGCGCCCGGAGGACTCTGGGAGGGGAGGAGGAGGAAGAGAGCAGGCATTGTCTTTAAGATATGGACAAGGCCATACAGCACACCCTCAATTACATTGAGGCCTCAGACCTCAATTACATTACAATTACAGTGAAATATATTGTACACCTCAAAACAGTCGCTGCACAATCGAGTACAATCGAGTCGGAGCTTCACAGTCTCACGACGTTAAGCTAGAGCTGAACGATTTAGCGGTCACTTGAAAATACAAGTAATTATAAAAAAGGCCAAATACATTGCAATAATTTCTGAGCGCACAACTATTCATCCACACTTCATGTTCCATGTTTCATAAGCCCTGGGCTACGCCGACGGAGAAAGCATACTCACAGTTGTTCTAGCTTCGGCATATCGTGGAAAGCCTCGCTATCAATTGTGGTATCCTATTTTTGTACAATATATCTGAGAACAAATGCACCAGAAACGTCAGCACGAGTTGTTGCCTAAACGCCAGCAGCATGCAAGCGGGTCCATCTTGTGAAACAAACAGCAATAGGTATATGTCGAAGATGAGTCGAAAGATACCACGCAAATGCCATCTAACAACAAATACCAAAGCCTATATAACCACACATAGCAGTCACAGCAAACACTACAGCCATCATTACTGAAAGCTTAGAGCCGCGCAAAAGCAAGATTCAATAACATATGCCGTCACTGTGAAGGAAAACACACCATCCAACTCTTTAGCACCGTTGCTCTCATGTCGCTTAAGCAGGTATCACGTTGCGTATTGGAGGTGTCCTCTTCAAGTGATGGCCCTCGTTTAGAGGAGCCGTCGGATGCCGGCCATTTGAATTACATATGACCTAGTGAGGTACAGGCAGGCAGATGGCCGGTTGTTTTATTCCGACTGCATTGATTTTATACGGCAGGCGCCCGTTAATATTTCAATCCCGAGAGACCATATCAGGTAAGTTATGCGCCTCCAGTTGTTTGGGATCACAAATGACCTTGCAGGCATAGGGAAGGTGAGGCGGTGTGATTCAGCCGTTTGTCTCTGAATGACATCATCTGGTGAGACAGGCACGTCTGTCACAGCTGATACCAACGCTAAAATTGGAACCAATAGCTCTGCTGGATCCCAAATAACCGTATTTGGCAATGACGTCCTTGACAACCACCGGATATCAAATGCCTGCATTTGGTAAGGTGAGCGTTTGCTCGCTGATAGATGCTGAGGACCGGTATACGGCGTGCGCCCGCCGATAGAGTCGAGGGCCGGTATACAGCGTGCGCTCGCTGATAGATGTCGAGGGCATGTATACGGCGCGCGCTATGCAAGCACGGGCTAAGCCGGGCAGGCTAGGTGTCGTGTTCGTCTTAAAGAGTACCTAACATGAAATTGACCTAGGACATGACAGCTCGTCGCAACTTCATCTGGATCGTCCTCTGACAATGGAGCGGTAGTTTGATTTGGTAGCTCTTGCGTTGGCGGGTACGTGGGGTGGGGTGGGGGTGCTTGCCTCTATTTTGGGGGGAATATTATGTAAGATAGATAAGGAAGAAATTGAATCGTCAAGAGTGGCCATGAAAAGGCGAGTGATAGTGATATTGGTGAAGCGTTTGGCTGTACTCCACAGAAAATTCATAGCGTTATCAATTAACATTCAAAATGAGAGAAAATAATCATAAATGAAATGGGAATGGTAAGTTAAAAAGCTTTCCCGTCAGGCCACACATCAAACGC
>NW_023596695.1:0-1024 GCF_011947565.3 Pollicipes pollicipes | reverse complement strand
GCTGTTCCAGCCCACCTGTGTCTAACTCAGCGCGTGCCTGTCTCTCCAGCCTGTTCCAGCCCAGAGGCTTGTGTGTCTAACTAGGCGCGTACCTGCCTCTCCAGCCTGTTCAAGCCCACCTGTGTCTAACTCAGGCGGGTGCCTGTCTCTCCAGCCTGTTCCAGCCCACCTGTGTCTAAATCATGCGCGTGCCTGTCTCTCCAATCTGTTCCAGCCCACCTGTGTCTAACTCAGGCGCGTGCCTGTCTCTCCAGCCTGTTCCAGCCCACCTGTGTCTAACTCAGGCGCGTGCCTGTCTCTCCAGCCTGTTCCAGGCTACCCGCCAGGAGGCCGACCTCTCTCTGCAGGCGGCCGAGGCGTACCAGAACATTGTGGACGCGCTGAACTCGGCTCGCCAGGCGGCAAAAGACGCCAGCCAGGCTGCGCAGAACGCTTACGAACAGGTGATGGTCGCACCGAGCCCTCGGGACGGAACAGAGAGGGGCGAGTCGACAGGGAGGTTTGCTGCCCGGGCTGCGAGGGCGGAAACTGTGTGTGCCTCGAGTACTAGGTAGTTCGGCTTCATTCATGCTAGGTGTGATTGCTTTACATATACAAATACTGATTTGTTCAGATATCTTCAGTATTATGTGGCCTCGGACATTTCCCTGTCGTTATCTATCGTACACATGTGATGTGGGAACCGCGTGAGGTGGCAGGGCTTGAGTTGTCTTGTCATGTTGTCTGTCAGTATTCGGTTGAGGTCCGACTCCAGCATGTCGCCACCGTCTAACGACTCTGACGTCGTGACGTATGATGTTTCAGGCGTACCCGAGGTACACCGACTCGCTGGTGTCCCTGGGCACTCAGGCCAAGACTATGTCCGAAGCGCTCTCTGAGCAAGCCGACGACCTGCGGCACCAGGTGAGCTCGTGACGACCAGGGGACTATAACAGAACTGGGATAAGTGGTGTGTCTATGTATGGCTTAGATGTGCAGATGAGACTCATAGATATATTTATTACACAGTGTCTGTGGAATCTAA
>NW_023596694.1:0-26786 GCF_011947565.3 Pollicipes pollicipes | reverse complement strand
CCGGCGCCCTTGCGGCGGTTCTGCAGTCCGCCCCGCACCCGCGGGCGCCCCGTCTCGGCCAATTCCGGCCAATCGCGCTCAGTCGGCGCACAATACGTCGCCTCTGTCTGGGCCGAGGGGACCGGCTCCGCAATTTGAACGTCGGACCGCCTCGATTGGCGCGCTCAATGGGCCGTGGCCGGGGCAATTGAAAGCGCCCAGCACCCGTCCGCTGGGGCGGGGAGGCTGAGACGGAGGTCTCGGTCTCGGTCTCGGTCTCGGTCTCTCGGACTCGGGGCGGCGGTCTGCATCGCACACAGGCCGGCTCAGCTGGGGCCGAGGCACGCTGCACCCGCTGCAGCCGCACCGTGCAGCTGCCGTGGTGACCCTGGTACCCGGCAGCGGCGAGTGCCGAAGGCGAGCCGCCCGGGAAAAAACACGGCATCTGGCGCTCGGCAGGTGGGACAGACTGCAGCGGGCTTAGCAAGCCACCCGCAGCACGTCGAATACAAAGTAACGGTCGCGCCTCGGCGCTGTGGAGTTGTTTTGCTCACGCCGAGGGACGAGGGACGCCGTGGATAACGAGGCACGGACCCGTCTCCTCAGGAGCGCCGCCGCCTCAGCCGCCGCCGTCACGTGTGACGCCGACCATCAATCAGCACTCGCACACAACCGGGCCCGGTCAGTGGCGGTCGTCACCCCCGACACGTGGCCGCGTTTGACGGGCGGATCGCCGCCGGACGCCGGGCGCCCGGCGCGAGTGCGGCGACAGCGCGGCGCGGCGCGTCGCTGCCGGCGCAGTCGGCCGCGGCCACGGCCACGGTCACAGGTCGCCGCCGACGGCAGGCAAGGGGGCGCGGTCCGTCCCGACACGAGCGGCCTGCCGTCTGCCAGCCGCTCCACCGCCGGCCGACAGTCAATGACCGCAGGAGGCCCGGAACAAAGAGCGCGCCCGCGCGCACCGCGCTCCGCCACCGCACGAGTATTGGAGCGTGGCCGGCGACGGCGCAGACTAACACAGCCGACCCGGCCCGGCGCTCGCGTACGCCAGCCAGTCGGCACGCAATGACTGGACACACACAAGCCGCGCATGTCACCAGATATTCAAGGGAATAATCCTGCCAGTATGTGACAGCGGAAGCGTCCAGAACGGAATTTGGAAACGGCGCGACGAAACAAGCGTCACAACGGGTTACACAAGATATAGCCCAGAATCAGGGAGAGCAGGAGGAAAAAAAGACAACAAACGGGAGCAAAGCCTGAGAAAAGGCACACGTGACAAGCAGAAACCGGTGAAACAATCCATTACAATATGAAGAAACGACACCATACGGAGGGAAGACGGACAGAGACGATGACGAGAGCGAGAGACGAGAGCGCGATGTCACGCAAGGCACATGAGACTGACAAGATCGGAGGTAAGGTCACGGTGTGCTAGTGAGAGACATTGCGTCGCAGACCTACCAGAGGGTGATCCGGATTCAGCGGAAGGGTGTTTCAAGAATCAGCCAAAGGACAGAGACAGTGGCCGCGAGGTCAGACAGAGGCCACGGGACAGTGGCTTGAGGTTGAGGTGAATCAAGGGCACTGCGTAGCCGCCCCAGCATCCCATGGGCGACAAATACTGTAGTCCAGCGAAAAGGGTCATCGCGCTGACAAGCCAAAAAACGGTTGTGACAGACACGAATAATGACTGATTTTCAACCTGCTCGTTTGATATGACCCCGAGATTTATCATCTCGAGACAAAGAACCCGAGCCCATCCAAATCGGAAAATCGAACCCACCTGCTGGTGAGGAGGCAAATGAGTTGGAGCCGGAAATGGGGGAGCGCTGTGAAAGCAATAACACTGCCGAGCTGGTCGGTCGAGTGGTTTGAAGGTAACGGGTCTATGGCTACTACGTACCGGTTTCCGTACCGTGATCAAAGAACTACGGCGTCTGAAGCCTGGGCTGATGCAGGTTCATCACGACGCAGTAACGTGACTGCACAGCTCTGAGCACGATCCACGATCAGCAGGCACGATTCCTCAGCCGGAGGTCTCGGGCCATTTTCGAGGCTGGTAGCATCAGTTTTGGCGACGGATCTGACTGACCAGCTCGACGGAAAGCAAGGCAGTGCGCTGACCAGCGAAGTCCCGCCCAGCACGTCTTGAGCTGCACGGCCCGTCCCTTTGACCAGCGCGGCCCGTCCCTGACCAGCGCGGGCTTTGCAGACCAGCGCAGCCCGCCGCCTATGACCAGTGGCAGCCAGTCCTGACCAGCGCAGGGGGTCTCTGACCAGCGCAGGATGTCCCTGACCAGCGCAGCCCATCTCTGACCAGCGCAGGGTCTCTGACCAGCGCAGCCCAGCTCAGCAGCGTCTCTGACTAGCGCAGCCCGTCTCTGACCAGCGCCGCCGTCCTGACCAGCGCCGCCCGTCTCTGACCAGCGCAGCCGTTCTCTGGCCAGCGCAGTCCGTCCTGGCCAGCGGCAGTCCGTCTCTGATCAGCGCAGTTCGGCTTGGCGGCGGCCGGCGCCCCAGCAGCGGGGTCGATGCACCCGGCCGGACCAGGCCGCCCCGCAGTGCCGTTCCCACAGCGCCGGTGGACAGCGCACCGGCCGGGGAACGGTCCAGCCCTGTCCGCGCCTGTCCGGAATAACCCCGACCTTGGCGCAGTCCGCTGGCGGGCCGCAGCCACCGCCGGAGCCGCCGAGTCGACCGAGTCTCCGACTCGGCGGCGGCTGACTCACGGCCGACCGGACATAAAGGCAGGTCAGGCAGATCAGGGAGACCGGACAGAGAGGCAGGTCAGGCAGTGAGTGAGACCGGACAGAGAGATAGGTCAGGCAGTCAGGGTGACCGGACAGAGAGGCAGGTCAGCAGACCGAACAGATAGGCAGGTCAGGCAGACAGGACAGGGGGCACGTCAGGCAGACCGTCAGGTTAGACGGGCCAGACAGAAGGTGGTCGCAGGTCAGGAGCCCTTCGCGGTTGCAACTTGGTAAATAACGCTTTATACTACCGGAAAATGGGCTCCCTGCCACCACCGCCCCATTTCAAGTGACGTATCAGCGCGGAAATCGTCAGCCAGGAAAAAGTTACGCCAACAGCAGATGACGAGATTACGACGACGCTGCCAGAGCCTCTCACGCCGATAACCAGACACAGTCACACCGACAGCCAGACACAGTCCCGCCGATAACCAGACATTTCATGCCGACAGCCATACACAGTCACACACAACAGCTACAGTCATGCAAACAGCCAGGCCAGTCATGCCGACAACCAGACACGGTGATACCGACAGCCAGACACAGTCATGCCGACAGCCATACACCAGCCATGCCGACAGCCAGACACAGTCATACCGACAGCTAGGCACAGTCATATGCCGAGAACAGACAGTCATGCCGACAGCCATACACAGCCATGCCGACAGCCAGACACAGTCATACAGGCAGCTAGGCACAGTCATGCCGACAGCCAGACACAGTCATCCGACAGCTAGGCACAGTCATGCGATAACCAGACCCAGTCATGCCGACAGCCAGACACCAGTCATACAGGCAGGCTAGCACAGTCATGCCGACAACCAGACACAGTCATGCCGACAGCCAGACACAGCCACGCCGACAGACAGACACCGACACACTGATAACAAGACGCAGTCCCGCCAACAGCCAGACACAGTTGTGCCAACAGCCAGACACAGTCGCGCTGATAACCAGACATGGTGGCACCGACAGCCAGGCGCAGCCATGCCGACAGCCAGACACAGCTATGCCGACAGTCAAACACAGCCACGCCAAAAGTCAGACTTAAGCCTGCATCACACAGGCTCCATAACGGATACGGGCCACCGTAACGCAAAAAAAAACTCCAGACAACTCTTTCTGCGCAAGTCTCCAAACGAAGCTAAAATCTGGTGGCCTACGGACGATCTGGCCGCCTCCGTAGATGAAAATTCCCATCCATTGACGGAGGTGCGGATAAGATCGTCTTGTGGGGGACGTCCGAAGGGAATGAAATCTGTGTGCTTTGTTGTGTGGACTATGAAAGAGGAAGATTTGCTTCTCCTGACGAATTTGAAAGCGGAGCAGGAGAAACGCGGCAGAAGCACATGGGTACGATGGCCATTGTTACGACGCGGGGTGGAGAGAGACCTCGCCATATCGCACCGATCACACATTTCAGGCGGGATGTAAGCATGAACCGCATGGACACATAGGAATGTTCACACACCCTCCTGACAGATCACTGCATGCTTGCCTAAAAACGAGCATTCGAGTGTTGGTAGAACTTGCAATGCTTCGGCACATTTACATACATGTGCGTTTGAGTTTGAAATATAGCTGCGGCGCATCTGCGGCGAACGGTGCGCGGTTCTGCATGGTTTTCCCGGTGCTCACCCGGTGCGCACTGTTACCGAGGCGCGGAGGAATTACCAATGCTTCGGCGCATCACACTGCGCTCGGGTGCCTTTCTGGGGGCGTTGCGGGGTCCCTACGGCGTCGGTGTGAACCAGGCCCATATACTAAGTGACACAGACAGTAAACCTTGGTAACGACGACAGTAATGCCTAGTCGGGACGACAGTTACATCTGGTCATGTCGGCAGTCAATGCAGTCGGAACAGCACCTGAGTCACATGCAATTGACAGACAGTCATATGCCGACACAAAGGGCCAGGCGACAGCCGAGCGAACTGACTCACTTTACTGCACTAGTCCACTTCCGCACACAAGCGGAGTGAGGAGGCTGAAATCGACTGCATGGACATGCGAGCGGACATTAGACCTTTACACACACGCGCGGGTCTCAGAATCACACTGGCAGGAGTCAGCCGAAGGCAGCTCTCCAAAGGCTCTCTAAAGGCTCAGGCGCCTGCCCGCGCCCTCGGCGATCCTGAGATCGGCCACGTAGCCACAGCACCTGCACCCTCCGCCGCCGCAGTCCCAGCCCCCTGCAGACGGATGCGTGTCGTACTGCTCGAGAGTGGGCGCCGACCCGCGGTCACCAGCAGCACAGTCACAGACACACTCGCTCCCCTCAGACAGAACCGCGACAGAGAGATTGACACACGCCGCTGTGGTGCCCCCCCCCCCCCCCCCCCCCCCTGCACGCCCGACCTCGGCGGCTCCCATGGTAGGTCAGTTTCGCCTGCCGCGCCGCAGTTAGCAATGACAAATGGTGGCTCGACCGTGCGGTGCCTACGTTTTGCATGTAAAAGGACGCTTTCGGCGGCGGCTAGGCCGATGGGCCTTCCAAAACAATCCTCATCCATATGGACGGGAGTGGCGATAGCTCTCCCGCTGTCATCATTTAACGGGATGATGACACCGAAATGTCGCCGTATCTGGGCGACAAGGCTGCATCCCAGTTTCGTGGTTTCAAAAGCGTTGAGCAAACCAGCCGCCATGCCATTGACACGGCAGTGCATTCGCATTCCACGCCGCTTACACGAGCGTCGCGCCCAAACGCCTGCTATTGGGACCCGTCTAGCTGCCCCGACTGCCTTACCTGCGGGCTTTCTTTGGTTTTGCAGTTAACGCTGATGTCAGCGATGATGGAAACGCTCCGTTGACGCTGTCTGAGCATAGCGACCCGCTGACGTCGTGTCTGATCATAACGACCCGCTGACGTTGTCCGATCATAACGCTCCGCTGACGTTGTCCAATCATAACGACCCGATGACGTTGTGTCTGATCATAACGACTCGCTGACGTTGTGTCTGATTATTAAGTAGCACTCCAGTTCAATGGGTATTTGCTTGACTTCTTCCCTTTTCCCTTGAAAGGACAGCAGAGTGCGAAAAGATGTTTTTCAGCGAAGCACCGCGCAATGCTACGACTGGCTTCCACGCATCAAGCTGATTAACTACGAGCAGATTTGCCAGCTAACCTTCCATTTCGGTAGCCGTTGTTGTTATTGGGCTTCAACGAAACATTCAACACTTCGGGTTCTTCAGCGCCTTATCTATTCCGGCAGTTCAACAATGTGTTCGTCTGGGATTCGTACCCGGCCCTGCTGGATGACCAATCCGGAAACCAGTGTCTGGACTAGGTTGGTGACTACTCGAAATGATAATAACAACGGGAAAGAGTAGGGAAGCGTACGTCATTTGGTACGGGCGGTCACCCAGGCCCGTGTACCGAGTCGTTCATCAGAGCCATGCCATCGCACTGGTGTTTCGCCACCCTCCGCTTAAAGTATCGCGAAAGACTAACGACCGTGGCAGTTACGTGCCTCATGAAGAAGCTCTGGAACTGATTTAAGGAAGTCGGAAGTTCCAAATACTACTAAATTCACGGACTCCTTGATATGACGTCAGGGCAAGCCCAGACAAACTTGTGGCGTGCAAGCCTAAGACTGACACCCGTCATGTGTTTCCTGCTCAAAGGATAACTTACCTCCCAGACAATTTTCCAGATAATTTTCCAGATAATTTTCCCGACAGGACTACAAGTGTCGGATTTTTTTTTTTTTGTCTCACGATCTTATGACGCGACTGACGCGCGACATATTCTTTACCACTATCACTGACGTCATATTTTTGGTGTGGAAAATAGGCGCTGCCCTCTAAATACCTGTTTTAAAAGTCCAACTTTGCTCTCTTCCTTTTGTTGTGCAGCTGAGCCGCCTAATGGCAGTCATCCCCGGGATTCAGCTGCAGCGTCGGTCCACAGAATAAACAAGACACCCCCGGCCGCAACTTTTAACTCACGCCGCATGAGCACACACGATACGCATCGAAAACGCAAAGCTTCACCGACACGTCCCGGCTATAAATAATTATAAGCTGAAAGCTGAACCAAATGTGTATTGTTTACAGCCTGTGCTCCAAAGCGGCGACATTTAGGTACGTGGATCTGTCTTCTCGGTTTACGACACTGTACCGCGACGTTCGGTGACCGCTGTGCCAGTCGCACCAGGTTCGCCCGGGTCGGGCCCCGCTCTGTAACCCGTACGGTCACCGCGTGACGGCGCGCAGTCGGGGTGACCACCGGCTTCCCGCTCCCGGCTCCCGGCTCCAGGCTCCGACGCCGGGAGCACCAGGGCCGGCGGCTATCTGTCCGTCCCTCCGCTGGACGTCACGTGACCGGCTGGACCGCGGGGCGCACCGGGCCGGGACGAGAACAGACACGACGTCTGGAGGCGGCGGCCGGCGCCGGTGGGGCGGCCAGCTCTCCGTGACGGGAGTGTAGAGGCGCGCATTAGCGGCCCCGGCCGCGGCGGCCGCGGTGGCTCCGAGCGCCGGCCGGCCCGCCAGACGGCGCGACGGCCCGCTCCTCCGACCGCCGATCCCGCTTCGCTGTCCCCCAAGGCACGCCGAGCCGATCGGAGGCACGACGGCGCGCAGGTGCAAACCCGTCCCTTTCAGATGGATTAGTTAGAAACCAACGGCAGTGTATTGCTGCAAGGGTGCTGGTAGCAAATAATATAAACAGCGTAGAGGTCGACAATTAAACCTCATCAGATCAACCAACAGATCACAAGAATTTAAGTATAGTAAGCTCAAAATGTAGCCCTGGTTGTCTTTAAAGGATAAAACTAATTCTTCCACGATTATTTGAAAGTAGATATGCCCATGTTTGTCACTTAAAAGTGGAAGACTAAAGGGAGTGTCCTACATTTGTATGCGGTTTCGATCACTTGGGTCATTTGATGCAGTTCACAGTGCTACCCTTCTTAGGGCCTAAACCCCTCTAGGTTGTGAGCTACACGGCAGCGAGGGTGTGCAGACTATTTCGGGACAACTATTTCAAGGTCACTCAGGCATCCATGACAGCATAATAACGTCATTCAAATCCTGCCATTCCACTGGCCACGCGGTGACTTAAAAGCCAAAAAGGATAATTGTCAAGACGTTCATATCTGGCGTTTGTAAGCACGACTTTAAGAAAGAACGGCCGTCAAATGGCTGTCGATCAATGTTATGCAAGGTGCGATGACGTCATCAAACAATGACGCATTGAGGATTATCTTTACAGAACAGAGAACATTGCATTGACTGAGAAATATCCTCCACTTAAAGGTATACCAATAGATACAAGTGAGCTTATTTCATCCCATATCATGCTTGCCTCAATGTCTTCAAATGTGGAAACTTCCCTTCAAGGTCTGAGTGACTTCAAAAAAAGTTTAAAACTATTCTGGTTTGAGTTCGGCCACACATACCAAACCTCACAATTTGAGTATGCATAGGGGGTCAATTATGGTAGTTTGTAGCTCTTTTTAGGCGTGCATGATCAGAAAAGGACCTTATTTGTGTCAATTATGAACTGATCTAAAGCAGGATAAGCAGGAGTAAAGCCCATGACTTGTCGTCAGGCTTATCAAAGTAGCCATAACTTTTTAAGGGAACGCGACGCACATCGCCACGTCTCTTATGAAGCTCTGGTGACTGGATTGGCCACATCAGCGCTGAGGAGCCATGGTGCAACCGTGATTCGAGCCCGGGCTCCCTACGTGGGGGACCGATGCACTACCCAATCGGACATATCAACAGAAAGGAACAGAATATATTTGATGACCTCACAGTTGCAAGACGATCAGCACATCCTTTATATCTTCTTCCATGGTTTTGCCTTATACCCTGACATTTTGTGCTCTACCTCGTGCTTTCAGCATGCTCTCTCCCTGTAATGTGTGGGCTCTTGCCCAACGCCCAAGGATCTGTACAGATGTTTCAGGCTCTAGCCAGCCATGCATGTTGCTGATGCTGCCCTAACTCAGAGCCCAGCATCGTCTGATGCCGCCCTGAACTCAGAGCCCAGCATTGCCTTATACTGCCCTGAACTCAAAGCAGCCTAGCCTCGTCTGGCACTGCCCTGAACTCAGAGCCCAGCATTGCCTAATACTGCCCTGAACTCAGAGCCCAGCATCGCCTGATACTGCCCTGAACTCAGAGCAGCCTAGCCTCGTCTAGCATAGCCCTGAACTCAGAGCCCAGTATTGCCTAATACTGCCCTGAACTCAGAGCCCAGCATCGTCTTATACTGCCCTTAACTCAGACATTAGCCTCATCTGCGACGCCACGGGCAAAGGGAACATCATGGCGGAAATTAAAACAGCCCGGTAAGCTGCCTCAAACGTGACCATTTTACCCACGCGATACGAGGCAGTGTGGTTTGGTACCCATACAACACGGCAGCAAGGGTGTCGCAGTCACCATCCTGTTGGGCTGACCTTCGGACCAGCTCGGCGGACCATTCGACCCGCTCGGTGGACCTTCGGGCCCACTCGGTGGACCTTTGGACTTCGGACCCGCTTGGCGGACCCTCCGTCCAGCTCGGTGGACCTTTCGACCCGCTCGGTGGACCTTTGGACCCGCTTGGCGGACTTTTGGACCCGCTCGGTAGACCTTTGG
Organism: Pollicipes pollicipes; assembly: GCF_011947565.3. NCBI lineage: Eukaryota > Metazoa > Arthropoda > Thecostraca > Pollicipedomorpha > Pollicipedidae > Pollicipes > Pollicipes pollicipes. The sequence goes on along the minus strand of NW_023596694.1, from coordinate 17,456 downwards.
ACCCGCTTGGCGGACCAATGGACCCACTCGGCGTACCTCTGGACCTCGGACCCGCTCGGCGAACCTTCGGACCCGCCCGGTGGACCTTCGAACCCGTTCGGTGGACTTTTAAGACCCGCTTGATGAACCTTCGGCCCCGCTCGGTGTATCTTCGTAGCCGTTCGGCGGACCTTCGGGCCTATGCACCCACTCGTCGAACCTTCGAGTCCGCTCGGTGGACCTTCAGACTCGCTAGGCAGACGTCATTTTCCGATTCAGTGGGCTCGTACGGCAGTACTTCCGTTCACTTTTCCTGACACACTCGGAAGGAAGAGTATCCTCGGTCGGTCTCGCCAAATACGGCGACAATGCGCCATTTCACGAAACACGATACGCTCAACACTCCTATCCCGCCGACAGGCATCTTGTTAAAGGTCACTGCCCTGCGTGTTAAGCCATTTAGAGCTGTCAGACGGAGACACACGACGCATGCGGCCATCCACATCAGGCCGCATCAATCCGCTGCGTGTCCCGTATTGGGTCAGTGTGGGAAGAGAAGGGCAAAAATATTTATCCAGTCAATGTCCAGTTATCAGGAGATCATCCGGCGTACCTGCCACGCCCGAGTGTGCCAGCCGCCAGCGCGTCTCTGGCGGGGTTTCCCTGAAAGGCGCTCACGGCTTCGGCGACAGATGTGGCTGAAGTCAAACTTTTATGCTCAACGTCTGATGTGAACAAACGGGTAGCATTCAAAAGGAAATGGCAAGTTCGACACTCGCGGAAGTTTAGAGCGCAAAGTATGCGCACACTCCTCTGTCGCGGCAGATGGCGCAATCAGTGGCCGCATGCGCCAGACAGCATCAGCACATTGGAGCCCTAGCCGGCGCCAGCTCGCGCACGACTGGCACGTGTCGCACGGGTCGGCGCGCGAGCCTCCGAAGATGCGCCACCTCGGTGCAGGCACGTCGCTCACGTGCGCAAACCCCAGCGTGTCGACGCGCCGACCTTCCGTGGCGCGCTCGGCGCAACAGGCCGATTTCAAAAGGCCTGTGCCGCCGTGCTCACCTGCGTCGGCGTCCGCAGCGTCCCCAAGCTCAGCTCCTCACCGTCCTCGCGCACCTGTCGCAGCACAACGCACCCCGCGCACGTCCGCACAGCGCTTCACAAGGCTTCGCAAGGCTCCCGCGAGAGGACCGTCGACTCAGCGGTGCGCTCCGCGCGGCGCCGCGTTCAAATCAATAGGGGCCGGCGGCGCGGGCTGCCCTTGGCGGGCTGGCCGCCGGCCGCGCCGCCGGCGGCCGCCGTTTCAAGTACGGCTGCCCCGGCCGCGCGCCTCGCGGACAACCCGCGCCGGTCCGCGCGCGAGCGCGCGAGATCGCGGCCGGACGGGGGTGCACGCGGCGCGACGCCGCACCCGGGACCCGCGGCGCGAAACGAAAAACGTCACGGCGCCCCCACCGCTGCGGCCGCGCGATGCGTGTGCGCTACCGGACCGTTCACAGCGAGCGCGCACGTCAAGAGGAAGGGAGGACGGTTTTGCTGAGGACAGACATGGGGTTTAATATGGGCAGTTTCTAAAGACCGGGGAGATGTTTTGAGATGACGTCGCCTGTATGCTTACAGGCATGCAGCAACGCTTGCAGATTGAAGGCTTGCAAGGCTTAGCACTTTTTTATGAATGGAAGGCATCTGGGGGCTAATGCCAACGGCATTTGTACCGGCACATGCATATGAATGTTGTCATATGGAAAGCGATGCCTCTTGCCTATGCAAGATATTCCCGTACGCTTAAAGCGAGTGTTCCACATTTGAAAATATTGAAACAAGTATTAGATATGACGAAGTAAGTTTACTTATAACTATCGGTATGCTTTGAAGTGGAAAAGACTACTCTAGACAACACAACTTCAACGGTTGGTAAGTATGCTTCTTAATGCGTCATTGTTTGATTACGTCACCGTACTTTGGTGAGCCTGTTGACGGTCGTTACTTCTGGAAATTGCGCTCTCGAACGCCAGATATGAACGAATAGACATTTATACATGTCTTGGCTTTGACTTTCGCATGACTGATGGAATGGCATGATTTTAATGGCGTTTTTATGGCGTCGTAGATGGTTGGGTGGCCTTGATGACCTTGAAATAGTCTCCCTGAAATAGTCTGCATATATTCGTGGGCGTGTAGCTCAGAAACTAGAGGGGATTAAGTCTTAAGAATGGTCAGGTCGTGATCTACACTGAGTGATCTTTAATGTGTCTATTTGATTTTACCCCCACCCTGATACAAAGTGGAACACTCCCTTTAAACAGGGTTTTCAACTAAAATTTTAAATCTTGGGTTCATTGGGAGCTTCTACATGTGCCGCTGATAAGCACATATGTAAGATTCGACAGCATATTCTTTTCAATGGGAAGGAGACGGTGGTTCACCTTATTCTGTTTCGTATGCCCATATAGGTAGGAGAACACACCTAGATAGGTCCTTTTTTTAATCTGTGACGTTAAAAAAGCATGTTGTTTTAGAGTGAGACAGCGATTGCTTCATGCAAAAGATGGAAAACATTTTTTTCTAAGGTTGCCAACTGATGTCAAACAAACTCCGTTTGCATGTTCTAGAAACTGTCGTCATCAAAGAAAGAATCTCAAACTTAGACAAGCTGCTTAGATCATGCATCACCCTGGACCTATTCAGTCAAACATGACAACAAGGTGATCAACGTCTTGAGCTTGCCATGAAGTCAACCTGAACGGGAAATTGTGATGCGCGTGCTGTTACTTGGATGGATAATTTGTCAACTGACGATACATTTTTAATCATATATCGTAGAGCATGTCTCACACTTTTCAATATTGGAATGTTTCGCTTTCGGCTGATCTGCGTGGTGCCACGATGTACAGCAGGCTCTCAATTGCAGTCCCAAACTCGAATGAAATACATAAGACGCATAAAAGCCAACGTGATACTACATCATAAGCCGATATGGATGCAAGCGTCAGATATCATAAATAACCTCACCTTTAGCTATTCGTATAATTTTAGTGGAAAATACTGCCCTAGACAACACAACCTCTACATCTAGTAAACATGCCCGTCAATACGCCATTGTTTGGTTGCGTCATCGTGCCTCGCACAACATTGACTGAGAGCCAATTGATGGCCGTTATATATGGAAACCGCCCTCACGAACGCCAGGCATGAACGACTGGACAATGATATCTTCCTTGGCCCTGTTCACCGCATGATCATTGAAATAGAAGGATATAAATGGCGAATGATGACGTCATAGATGCCTGGATGACCTTGAAATAGTCTGCGCGATATAGTCTGAGCATCTTCGCGAACGTATAGCTTAGAAACTAGAGGGGCGTAGGTATCAAAAAGGTTAGAGCGGTAAATTGCACCGAAATATCTTCAAGATGGATTTTTTTAGTTCCAGCCTCATGCAAATGCCAAACACTCCCTTAATGCAAAAGTGATTGATACCGAAGCATTCCACCAGGCTGGCCCATCTTGCCCTGGCAAAATTTCGCACATGTGCGTGTATGTTTTACACATTGTATTGTGAAAACAGTGCACTCGATGGTGAACAGATAGCAATACAAGGACGTCATAAATCATGGCAAAAGGACATAGTACGGCAATCCCTGACTCACAGGCGGCAGAGCCCAGCCATTGACGTCATGATCGCTTGGAAGAGACCATTTCACGAAACCATCACCATGATTTATTTTTCACTTCATCATTTCACAAACCAAAACCATCATCCCGCGACTGCAGGCAGATGGAGGCAGATGCAGAGCAGGTGCACGGTTCTTATAGATGGGGCATGCTGGTTCTAGCGCCTCGGATCAAGGGGATTTGTTTCTGTTCCACTGAGGGAAAATGGTCGAAACAATTATTCTGACCGTGGAACTGATGTCTCGTCTCGATCCTTTGGTAAACCGGCCGTGATTGGGGCAGGGGTCATAACCTTTCTCCGTTGCAAATCCTGGCAGCCCCTCCCGTCTCAAACCCCGGCTGCGCCCCTGACGGGAATGAACGGCAAGGTGTGTCCGATTACTGCAGTCATCTTTTCTTTGTAGTTGGCATTGCAATCTGGTCGCAATGGCACGTAGTCAGCGATGGCATTGTAAGAAGCGATGCGTGTGATTGTTGCCCGTGACGAGTGTGTTGAATACGAGATATTGCACGCAGAGTTGCATGCGTGTAAAGCTCCTACAAGGCGGGTAGATTCTTGCTTGCAAATGGTGAATAACACCAAACCGTTATAGATATGCTGGGTGAAATCGTGATCGTCATGAACAAAGAACACATTAAAACGGCGAGCGTTGGCGCGACTGGGCTTGGAGTACCCTCCCGGGCTTCCATTGCAGGCATTCAAAAACAACTTTTGGTGATGTTATGTTGCCAATCGGACATTTCTGAACCTCTGCGTGATCTAGTCTACCCGAAATGTCAATAATCACAAATTTACGAAGGCACACGACACTCAAGGGTACTTGATTTGAAACCATGGATTGAGCGAGCTTATTGTTGTTAGAAGCAGGGTACGCTGTGGGTCTTACAATCCCGATGCTACATTGAAAGTGCCGCTAATGACTCCCCGTCGACGAAGAGAGACGTGAAACGGCTTTTTGCCTCCAACACTTCCCCTTATGTGCAAAATGGATTTGTCCAAGCGATCACGACTTCAGTGGTTAAGCTGCACAGCCAATGAGCGAGGTCCCATAGCTTCCCAATGCAGAAAAAATTAATGACACTTACTGGCAAGAAGTAAAGACAAGTTTGCTGTGAGTTTGATTCTAATGTTTGAATCGCCTTGGTTTCAGGAATCAGAGTGGGGGATGAGTAATGCTTTCTGTGTGAACCCTGACTCCCATCATCCGATCATGATATTCCAGTTCAGCGGCGGAATTTCGTGGCGGGAAGGTGAGGAGGCGGCGCTCTAACTGATTGAGTTGCTGGTCGGAGGGCAGATGGTCGAGCTAGGGCGGATTTTGCCTAACCCATCGCTAGCCTCCCGGGTCGAGTCTAAGTCAAGTCATGCCTTGCCTTAGATTAAAGTTCATGGAGGAAATCACGACCTCTCTCTGATTGCAGTGATTTGCGAAAAAACCTCGATATTAATCAGAGTGTGACCATAATTCCCTCACTTAGACTCGACGCGGGAGGCTAGCGATGGGTTGGGCAAAATCCGCCCTAGCTCGACCATCTGCCCTCCGGCCAGCAACTCAATCGGTTAGAGCGCCGCCTCCTCACCTTCCTGCCGCGAAATATCGCCGCTGAACTGGAATATCATGATCGGATGGTGGGAGCCAGGGCTCAAACAGAAAGCATTGCTCATCGCCCACTCTGAATCTGAAACCCATGCGATTCAAACATTCGGATTAAACTTACAACAAACTTGTCTTTACTCCTTGCCAGCAAGCGTCTTTAATTTGTCCTGCATTTTAAGGCTATGGGACCTCGCTCATTGGCTGTGCGGCTCAACCGCTGAGGTTGTGATCGCCTGGACGGGTCCATTTTGCACATGAGGGGAAGTCTTGGAGGAAAAAAACGTTTCATGTCTCTCTTCGTCGGCGGGGAGCCATTGGCGGCATTTTTAATTTAGCATCGGGGATTGTTGCAGTGATTTGCGAAAAAGCTCGATACCAAAAACCGCTGCTGTCAACCGTTTATGCTTCATGGAATCAAGCACTAGCTTCAATGATTGCGTAACAAAAACGCAGAGAGGGGATTGGGGATTGACAGAGTGATTTGGACCTTGTGACCTGTGACCTTGGGGATTTGACAGTGACAATCTTGCAGGGAATTTGACGTTGCATGAGTGACAATCTTGCGGGGAATTTGACGTTGCATGTAGGTTAGGGGCAGCCACCTACGACACCGGCGTGGAGGCCCCGGCCTAAGTGAGGTCAGCGCCGGCGCTAGCTGGATCTGAGACAAACTTATGACATAAAATATGGGGTGAAGAGGAGGAAGGGGAGGGGGTACTGGTGGCGTTGCCATACTGCTGTGATCAGATGAACTGGTGTCGGCAGAGTGTTTAGCCTGGTAGGAAGGAATCCTGGTAGTATGTGCATCACTTTTATACTTTCGGGAGAGTGCTCCCCCCATGCTGACCTAAGCCCCTCCCCAATTAATTCTGCTCTGAGCTCCCTCCATGCATATGCACAAGGAGAAAATGGTGGGTTAAATCAATACAGAACAAGAAATTTAACTGTTGCTTTGCTAGGTAGCGGATACCTAAGCACATCACTATAAGTGTCATGTCAACTTAATTCCAAATGGCATCCTGTAAAAGCTTGATATTTTGTCATGCTAACTCCTTCATATATCAGCTAGTCTGCAAAGACTCGGCAGGTTTTTTAATGATAGCGGCTGCATTGGGATGAAGAATAATTACTGCAATATACAGCATTCTTTAAATGCACAGGGTGGCCCAGATAACGGTTTAGGTATGCTTTTCCCAACGGTGGCAAGTGTATTTGTCGCATAATCATAGCTGTGGTGATTATACAGCAAGATCACTGACAGCGGTAGCCGTCAGCGATCCCGCACTAGGATTTACTAAGATGTGTTCCTGTGAATTACATCCCATTCTTTGTTTTTCACAAAAGGCAGCCCACATTCAGGGGAATGTTTCACACTCGAAGATCTTGAAACAAGCATCAGATATGATGAAATAAGCTCACTTGTAATTATTGATTTACTTTTAAGCGGAAAAGACCGCCTTAAAAATCAAAAGTTCTTTATCTAGCAAATATGCTCCCATAAATGTAATTGTTTGATTGTGTCATGAAACGTTTGCACGAGAGCTCACTTGTAGTTGTTCAATATCCCATGAGATGGCAGCACGGGCTGGAAGTGTTCGCTGAGCAAGATGTGCTATGTGCTAGTGTTTTTGCCCTTTCTCGTGGTGCTCTTGCATATATCTCCATGAGTTTAGAGTGTCAACGTGAATTCACTTGCTCGGTAATAGTGCTTTTCTCAAGTTATTTGATTTCACGCCTCATTTCAATACTAACCATGAAGAATGCATGCCTTGCGTTTTGTAGCACAAAACGTTATTCGTATTAGGACATCCGACAGAGGGACCCCGACCGGTTACCCAGCGCACATGTGCCAGTCAAAGCTCGGCGGTTGGTCCCCCAGGCACACGCAAGTCTGTCCCACCGTTAACCATTTTTCTTCATCCCTTAGCCTTGAAAGGATCATTTCTGGTCGAAAAGGCTCTAATCTAGACAACCAAACGTGCTAGAACGCTCATCAGATATCATTGACCAATTCGCTGACTTTGCCCGGCTGGCAATAAATCTTCTGATGCAGAGTGGTTGCTGCTGTTGTGGCTCTCTGCCAGGAGTCCTCTTTTCTCATCGTCGTTGTCACTTTTGTGCATGCTCGTTCAAAACATAAGCCTTTTCAGTTAGTTTTTGTTTCTCTCTTCCCGTTCCCCCACCATGGGGAAGCGAGGAAAAGGGAAGAAGGCCGACACTAACTCGGAATCAACCTCGGCCTCTGATATTGATTCCCCCTTGGTCGTAGCCGATGAAAGTGCCGCTAGCCCCATTTTGGCGACCACTTCGCCTGGCGACCTCCACGCTCTCCTGGCCCATTCCATTGGCTCACACGCTTCCATCGACCTTCGCTCGTCTTTGACCATCCTGGTGCCTGCTCACTCTGATGGTGACCCTTGCTCGACCATGACCAGTGACTGCCAGACCTCTGGGCTCATTCTCGATCCGCTCGGCTCTTTTGTTGTCATGCAACGCTGTGACGAGAGTGTCTCCTTCAGGACAAGCAACATCTTCTGGCCATCAAAACAAATTCAGGCTATTTGTGGTCCGTGCAATCTTCAAACTAAGCCGCCAGCCAATGGATCATTCGTCATTAAAACAACCTCTCGTGCTTAGACCAAGGCTCTTCTCCAAACCACCGAATTCTGTAGCAAGAAAGTAAAAGTTTCGGTTCACTTTGCAAGGAGCACCACCAAAGGCACTGTATTTGCGCTAGACCACAAATCTGCTCCGAAAAGGCCAAGACAGGTATGTTCTTCCAACTAGCACGACGCATTGTCGAGGCAAAAATGCCTCAGTCTTTCTCAAAATCATACGCGCAAGCAACAAAAGTAAAATTACCAACATGTGCTACACAGATAGAACCGATTCCCCAGTTACTGCCAACGAAAATTTTTGCTCCATTCAAGACTCTCTGTTACATCAAACACACAAACCGAGCAAAGTGGTTCCCTCCAGACCGCCATGGTCACGACTTCGGACGCACAGCCTTCCGTGACCTTTCAACCCAGGCCGGTCGGCGCTCCAGTCCTCCGGCTACGAACGGTCGGCAAAAAAAACCGTCTTGGTCCGTGTCCCTTTGACCGCCGCACGAACCTTTGACCGCCCTCTGCACAATACTTGCCACAAGACGCCCCAGCGTAGACCGCTTGTAACGCCCCCTGTCAGGGTGGCCTTGGACCAGCCTCGGTTAGTTTGTTCGGCCGATTACCGCCAATCGGTGGGGATGTTCAAACCACCAGTAAATGTGTTTTGTCGCACAGTGGAATTGTCACGGTTCTTTTTCAAAGGATCTGAAATGAGAGCCATTTTTGGGGCATTAGCTCCCGTCATTATCGCCGTACAAGAAGCATTGTTTCGTCCTACCGACAGGTATAACTTTAAAATGCCAAATTATCCATTACATCGTTGTGACGACACAGGCAGTGAGCGTCGCTGAGATTTTGTGTCACTCTATATAAAAAAATGAAGCTACACAGATGCACCTTCCACTCGCCACACCTCTCAAGGCTGTAGCATGTCCTGTGCGACTTCATGACCGCAGCATCGATGTGTGCTCCTTGTACGTTCCGGCAACTTTCGATAATGCGGAGCTTTCACGGCAACTTTACGGCCTAGTTATTCACCTCCGCAACCCTCTTCTCGTCCTCGGTGATTTCAATGGACACGCCCAGCCTGAGGTTACGGCATCAAGGCCGCATACGGCATCAAGGCCTGGGCATTTGTTTGAAGACTTAATTGATGCTCATAATTTGGTCTTGTTAAACAAAGGAAATAATGCATACCACCATTCGCCCATCGGCCTGGAAGCCGTCATCGACCTGTCGCTGTGCTTTCCCTCAATAGGGACTTTCTTTGATTGGACTTTTGAGGGCGATGTAAACGACAGCAGCCATTTCCCAATTAAGCTTTGCACCACTTTCGATCCAGCCACTGACATAGTTTCGCGATTCATACCCCGCTGGAATCTACGAACAGCCGACTAGGTCAGGTTTCGGGAACTTCGTTATGTGAACTACGACCGTTACGAATCACCAAAGCAGGGTGTTAACCCTATTACACACATTATCTATGCAACAGTGACTGCGACAATGCCACTTACTAACCCTTCCCCCCCCCCCCCCCATGTCGCATACCAGTACCGTGGTGGAGCAGCGAAGTTAAAAATGTTATTGCACGTCGGAAGCGTGCCTTCCGCTGCTTTCATCGCCACCATGATGTACCTCACCGTCTTGCCCCACATTATGTACGTGCTCTAATCAGATGAATTAGAGGAGTGCCAAAAGTCTGTCAGGAATGCCAAACGTCCATCAAGTACATGCTGCTACTCCCCCGGGCCAACTACGGGGACAGGTTCGAGCACTTTCCGGAAAGCGCACTTCTTTTTCATTGCCCACTTTACGCATCAATAACCAAATTGTTTCAGAAACGCATCTTATCATCATGCTTCGCTGAAAGTCTTGCTCAGTGTAGCTCCTCCGGAAGTTGCGAACCAGGCTTGGTGGATCTTGCGCATGGCCATTTTTGTTTACACGCTAATTGTTTTATTTCTGACAGTATCAAAGACTATAGAGTATTGTTTTCGTTCCTGGAACAAAGCACATGATGTGAAATCCGCCGACAACACCTCGGAAAGTCATGATCAGTTACACTTTTCTTTTTCTGTAATCTTTCTGAAAACATGCTTCATTTTATTTGAGTTTTTCATGATTTGGGGTTATGCTATGTTTTTCCTGAGTCATGAAGAGACACCATCATTATTCCGCTTCTAAAACCCGGGAAAGACCAAAGATCCATCAAATTATTGCTCCATTCCACTTTACTAGCTGTCTGGGAAAACTTTTTGAGCGGATAGTGGTGAAGCGGATCTCTTGGATCGTAGAATGAGACCGTGTGCTTTCAAAAAGTAATGTAGTTTTCGACATCACACGGCCGCCGTCTTCCTTGACATTAGCCGAGATTACAACATGGTCTTTAAACCTGCACTTAGTTTCAAGCCCTATCAGTTCGGGTTTAAAAGCCATTTAGCACATTACCTCATTGGATTTCTTTCTGCCATCAGACCATTTCGTGTGAGATGCAACTAACACCAGGTATTTCCTCCCCACTTTTTTGCGATGATGGCACAATCTGGTGTTTGGACGTTGAGTATGACCATTCGCTGCCACGGCTCCACGCGTCCCTAAACAAGGTGCAGAAATGGTAAGAGCGTTACGGGTTCCGCTTCTCCGCTCCAAAATCTGCGGCTATTAGGTGGATATAACATTCCTTTCATTTCGTCTTTCAAATTTCTCGGCGTTGTACTTGACGCAAGATTATCAATGCGAATGCACGGAACATACGCGCTGCAAATGCCTAAAGAGACTAAAATTGTTTAGATGTATATCCGGGTCACGGTACGATATCGGCCGTCAAACGTTATCATTTCTGTGCAAATCCCTATTTTTCTTATCATTAATTGCGTTTCCGTGGCATATAGGGAGGAAAGCCAACACGGTCTTCAGCCTCTATGAACCATACAAAACATCTTGCGAATTGCCCGTGGAGTTCTGCGCACTTTTCCAATTTCAGCGCTTGAGCTTGACTCCCACGTTATGCCTCTTGCTCTCCGACGAATGTAATAAACATTGCGGCATCTAAGAAAAGTGCGACAAAATCCCAACCTCCTGCTTTTAAATCTATAAATGGGCCCGCGGAATGCCGGTCAGGGCTGGCCATAGCCTCTTGAACCATTGTCTACCGCACCAGTCTTCATTTTGTTTTGCCGCCATCCTTTGGGGTACCTGCTTCAATAGCACGAACATGCCTCCAAAACTTCCGTTGCCTTTTCACGATGCTAAACGTTCTGTCACAGCTTATGATCTATTCATCTTTCGTGTCGCTGTAACTGCATTCATATTCAGAGAACAACCAGAGGTTGTGAAAATAGAACACTCAGCCTATCGTTGAGCGGTACAAATTAATTTTGAAAGACATTCGAATCAATTTTTACGACGGCTGTTCTTGTGCGCACTACGCCTGTCGCCTGGTGCCACTTGTGGGGGCCAACGCCGATCGCTTTTACGGAAACCGCAATCCAGGCCATCGCTGCCCTTATTCCCAAAATTGCGGCCGCGCAGGCTCAAACTCTTTTGATGTAATTCATTGTACTAGTCGTGTCTACATAAGAATGAGCGTACTCATGCAAGCATGGGATGGCCTTGTTCGTTTCTCAAGCCAACTCACTCAACAGCACAACTGACAGCACAACTCAACTCGACTCACTCTATTTGACACGAATGAGACCCCTTATTTCTGTGCAAGAGGCACCGTTGGGTGAAGCAGCTGTGGGCAAATATTGCCCCCGGTCAAGGGCTGAAGGACCATTTCGTTCTGCCACGGCGTGTCTTCCGGCTGACATTCTGGCGACATGGGACGGGATCCCCTGGTCGATCCGGAGGCCCTTAGAGGGATACATATGCCACACTGGTCCCCTCCCTAATGCGAGAGGCCTTTTGACCGGCGCAGTTGGCCTCAGATAGACGCAGGAACCCTTATTGATGCAGCAACATCCCTGGTCGGAGCAGGTGGCCAAATGATTGGCACATAGACCCCAGTTCGGCTCAACGGCCCCATGCTTGAGTGGGTTCGAAGCCCCAACGTTCGGTACTGGGGGTCCTGACTGACATAAGACTTTTCCATTGCCTCAGTGTGAACAGTCACCATAAGCTGTCATGTTTCATAGGCTGTCACTGTCCCCTAAGCTGTCACTGTCAGAGGCCCAGACAAACGCAGGAGGCCTCCGTCACTCAGGGTCCCGTCCCCGTCGCTGCTCAGCACATCTTTCTCTGACCACCTTGGTTCCGCTTGTTGATACAGTGTACCTGTCTCGGCACTGTGGACCCCTGAACGATACAAGAGCCCCGCATTGTTGCATGGTCCCGACCAATGCAACTCGTGGGCCCGGCCATGTCCCTGTTTGGGAAATGAGCCCCGGGATTTCAGAACCTTTCATGAGCCGGCTGTTCGGTGTTAGTGATCTTTGGTCGGAATAACAGCACTCTCTGTCTCAGGAGTCTCCAATCGGTACAAAAGGCCCATTTAATGTCGTTTGAGATCACGGCCCTACAGACGGGGCCTTTTGACCGTCCGCCCGTCATTCCGTACTTTATATAACCTATAACAGACCCTTCGGGCCCTTCGGTCCTCCAATCAGGCCCTTGATCTTTGGTCTCGAGACCCTTTGGCCCTTCTCCGGACCTCCTCAAACAAAGCCCGTGACCTTGTTCCTGTTTGGGAAATGGGGCTCCAGGTTTCGAACTAACAGGGAGCCAGCTGTTCCGCGATCGTGGCCTCTGACAGACTGAGACACCCACATTGTCCCAGGGGTCCTCAAACGGTGCAAGAAACCTCTAACTGATATTTCATGTCACAACCCTAGGGGACGCGATTCTTTGTGTAACCTATAGCCAGTTTTTCGGGCCTTATGTCGAACCGAGCCCTTGATTGACGATTTTGGTAGGTCTCCCAGGCCCCTCTTCAGGCATAATCGAACACTACATTTGGTCTACTCAGACCCCTTTGCAGACAAAGGACTCTGTGTTGGGCACTGTGACCCCTGACAGACACGGGGACCCTAATCAGTGTAAATCTCTGGCCCAGGTTTTGTGACTGACTGAGAAGTGACCCCTCAGGTCCGTACCCGACGCGGGGCTGACTTTGGTGGTGTCAGTTTTAGTCAGACACCGCCCTCAGAAAACGCCTTTACAGTTTTCAACTGCTACGCCTCTGTACGTGGACGCATACCCTAGTAATGTGCGAGGTGAGGCGGTGTCTCACCAATGCTCTCCCCACAATGGAACGTAAGAAACACGAGGTGCAAGGAACTGCACGAAAACATGGTTGGAGCAAAATTAGATCATCCTTGGTTTCATTTCCCATCTGAAGTAGCTGAAATCTCACTCGAAATACCCGAGTGTCAGGCCGAAGTCGACAAAAACGTCGGGGTGGGCTGGCGTTCTACGTGATGTAAAGTTTGTCGTCTGTTTAAAACTATGTCGCAGTGCTGCACCATCAGTTGTTTTACAAGGAGTTTTATGCCACTCAAACGGCCCTGTTGTCAGCTTTTTTTGCGACGCATTTTCCATGCCGTGCTTTTCATCAGACGGTTAGTAATACTCGGTGATGTAAAATTGAAGAAAAAAAGAACGCCAGTGGCGGCCTTCTTTTTTACAACATTGTCTACAGTACTGAACCTCAACAGAACACATTCTGACCTGTAAAGGCCCATTCTGATATGTAAGCGACCCATTATTGACTGTGGCGGGCCCATCTGCTGGCCTTTACAGCGCCAATTCTGACCTTTAAAGAGGTCATGCTCGCCTTAAGAGAGCTTGCTCTGGCCTGTAGATGGCCCATTAAGACATGCAAGACCACCATGTCTTGAAGAAGACTCGTTATTTGCTGCCGAGAGTTTAAATCCATTCTGACTTGTAGAGAGCTCATCCTGGCTTGTAGGGGCTCACTTTCTATTCTCAGAGGGTCAGTTTTTGCATTTTGTCTTGTCCAAACTTGAATATAGTGCCTGCGCCCACGCAACCAAATCCCCTTCGGCTACATTGCCGCCGGCTGCATGCGAGACGTGATCGGCGCGGCGATACGTAGTGCATCACGGGGGCTATGTTGGGCTGCGTCTGCGGCTGGGCCTGGATCCTAGGGCTGAGGCTAGGCCTGGGCCTGGGACTAACGCTGAGCCTGGACCTGGACATGGGCTCGAGACTGGGACTGCGGCTGGGCATGGGCCTTTGTCTGGTACTGCAGCTAGGCTTGGGATTGGGGCTGCGGCTGGACCTGGGCCTGGGCCTGGGACTGCGGCTAGGCGTGGGCCTGGGACTGCGGCTAAGCGTGGGCCTGGGACTGCGGTTGGACCTGGGACTGCGACTGGGTCTGGGTCTGGGTCTGGGTCTGGGCCTTGACCTGGGACTGGGACTGGAACTGGGCCTGGGACTGGGTCTGGGCCTGGAAATGGGACTGGGGTTGCGGCTGGGCTTGGGCCTGGGCCTGGGGGTGGGACTGGCACTGCGGCTGGGGCTGGATCTGGGCCTGGGCCTGGGCCAGGGTATGGGCCTGAGCCTGGGCCTGGGCCTGGGCCTGGGCCTGGGTCTGGGCCTGGGTCTGGGTCTGAGTCTGAGTCTGGGCCTGGGTCTGGGTCTGGGTCTGAGGCTGGGGCTGGGACTAAGGCTGGCACTGAGGCTCGGGTTGGGGCCGGGGCGTGGGCTGTAGCTGGGCATAACATGGCCAGCAGCGGCGGATTTCTGGAAGGCGGGGTGGAGTTACCCCCTGCCCAGTCCGGGCAACATTCAACAAGGAGACATTACATATCCCGAAAAGGGCAAGTTACGTCGGTGTCGGTAGTGACAGACCCTCTGTGGAGACCAGGCTGGAGGTTGCAATTCTCGGTCCAGGGCCGGTCGCAGTCCTAGGCCCAGGCCCAGCTGCAGTCCCAGTCCAGACCAAGCCGCAGTCTCAGGTCCAGACTCAGTCGTGGTACCAGGCTTGAGCCCAGCCACAGTCTCAGGTCCAGACTCAGCCGCGGTACCAGGCTTGAGCCCAGCCATAGTCTCAGGTCCAGACTCAGCCGTGGTACCAGGCTTGCGCCCAGCCTCAGTCTCAGGTCCAGACTCAGCCGTGGTACCAGGCTTGAGCCCAGCCATAGTCTCAGGTCCAGACTCAGCCGTGGTACCAGGCTTGCGCCCAGCCACAGTCTCAGGTCAGACTCAAGCCGTGGTACCAGGCTTGAGCCCAGCCATGGTCTCAGGTCCAGACTCAGCCGTGGTTACCAGGCTTGAGCCCAGCCGCAATAAGCCCAGGCCCAGCCGCGGACGCAGTTCGCATCACCAGCCCAGCCCTGTGGTGCACTACTAGAGCCGCGCTGATCATGTTACACGTGAAACTGACGGCGATGTAACCGAGAGATTTAGGATGCAGGGGCGCGGGAACTATGTCCCAGCTGGAGGGGTGACTTCAAATGCCAAAATGGGCCCTCTAAGATTAGAAAGTGAGCTCCTACAAGCCAGGATGAGCTCTCGACAAGTTTAAATGGAGTTCAGCTATCGACAGTAAGTAATGAACCTTCTTTAGATCATAATGTATCTGCACGTCTTAATGGGTCATCTACACTCAGCGCAGACACACTCTTGGGCCATCTACACTCAGTGTAGATGACCCATTAGCCATGCAGACTCCATCAGTAGTCTTCAGGCCAAAATGGGTCTTTCCAGGCCAGAATGACCCTCTTAAGGTCCGAATGTAGCCTTTACAGGTCAGAATGCCCGCCACAGTCAATAATGGGCCGTATACAGATCAGAATGGGCATATGCAGGCCAAGATGATTCCTTCTCAAATTCAGAATTGCTCTCTTTTGGTCAAAAGGGACCTTAAATAGCCCAAAATAAGCCCTCGACAGGCCAGAATGGAAGTTGCATGCAACCTCCAGTTTTCAAATTTGGGAGGGGTGAGCTACCCACTGCCCCCCCCCCCCCCTCTGGTTAACGTGTCCTTGTTGGGTGCCATTCCCGCCCTTGGAGGAGGTGTATGCTCCGGGAGCCGGTGTTATCAAAATCAACTCGCGTTGTTTGCTTTACGAAGACCTGACTCGTTCCCGTTTACCTATACGTCTACGCGACACAGTTGTACCACCCATGTGGCTTCCGCGCTCGACACACGTAATTACTTTGTGTCAATACTGTGTATAGCAGTAAGTTCCAAAAGCGCGGGTTCAAAGCTCCTTTAAGCTTTGCAGCACATTATTGCCCGCACTGGAATTTTCATACATGCCCAAATAAATATGCGGTGATGTAAATATTATTTTCAGATGGTACAAAAGTATCGCCAGCGACCACACGCATCCCTAAAGTGACACTTAAGTTGATTTGGTAAAAAATCCCTTTTCTAGTAGATGAAAAATTAAGTTTGAGTTAAGTACGTTACCTCTGCGCCATATATGCATTCGGTCCTTAGCTGCAGCCAGGTTCATGTACCATGTGCCTGTGGGACATTCACAAATCTACCGGTCATCTGAGCTCAGGCTGGGGGCGGTATGAGTTAGGCTGGTGCAGCTGGACGAAAGCTATCTAACTGACGTATCGCTGTATGAGTGCAGAAGGTACGCAACTTGTCGAGGATTTTGCTTGCACGCTTTACGTATATCTGATACGGCAGTGACAGTAGCTCTTCCAGGCTGGTGATATAATGCTAAATTAACTGTGCTATCATTGGAGACCAGTTCCCTGTTGCACGTACCTGTTTCCCATGCAGAAAAAAAATAGGTTAAGATGAGCATGACTGCATAGGAGCGTTCTAACAGCATTTTGCAGGGTGTGCATGAGGCAAATCTGAGTCAAGTTTGGCTCATTTACCACCAGTTTAAGCTTGCATAGGGGTGATGAGTGTTAATTGAGGCTCACACCAGCTTTTGGAATACATAATTTATTTCTAGGATGACCAATATCATGCCAGTCTGCTAAAGGTGGTAGACCAGTCAACAAAATATTTGGTTGGTCTGACCATGCCCCAAATGGGACAGCCAGTTTCTCTGCTTGGGACAGGTTGATGATATTTGATGACAAAGGATTTCTCAGATCTTGTGTGTGTGTGTGTGTGTGTCCACAATGCATATATTTCCTTAACTGAAACCATTAGATTCTGGGTTTCAAGACTGCCAATAGGAAGCTAGGAATCCAAGCACTTAGTATCATATCTGCAAATGTGGCTTTCCACTCTGGACATAGTGCAGAATCCACATATATCCTTAAAATTTGAAAACTGATGACCTCCAATAGTGTATTATCATTATATCCATAGGCCCAATGACATCTAAAGGTCCAAATTCATTGTCTCTTTGCTCCTTGTCTTTCCCTGGTGATTGACACTTATCACATCATATGAATGCTATCTGTGTGATACAGTTGGTCTTGTATTGGCTTGGTCTTGTCTACAGTATGGTCTTATTCTGACACAGATGACAGTGGCATAGCTCATTTCAGATGGTGGCAGCATGTAGTCAGGTAACCATGGACAGTACCTTGGCCTTAAGCAGCCAGAAATATAGCTTGATAGCATGCCTCACAAAACTGCCTCTGGAGCCATGTATGGGTAACATAGATTCTGAGCTCTTGACAGGTGACATGAAATTGATGCTTT
>NW_023596693.1:0-21113 GCF_011947565.3 Pollicipes pollicipes | reverse complement strand
CAGCCCTCGCTTGCCAGCTCGCTTTGCACTTGGCGTAAGGATAGCCGCCACAGGCCTGACCTGAAATGATGGGCACGTCGCCGCATTATCCTAAAACAATTGGGATCTTTACTGAGTCCCTAGATGGACTTGTGCACAGCGATTTCTCAGCCGACAGGTCGCTGTGTATTGAAAATATCGCGGTCTCGTATGTCTTCAACTAGCACTTATCTCGCGTCTCGATCTTAGGCCTAAGTCTGGTTTAGTCCCAATACGGTCCAATCCAGGGAAACATTTAGCGGCGAAAGGGCCACACAGCCCAAAGCAAACGTTTCTGAAGATTTCGTACGGCCGGTGAAAAGCCTCCTCATCTGCCGGATATGCGCGGTCGCCTGCGAGCTGCTATGCTATGCTGCCACGAGCATCGACTTGGATTGTTTTGTGAGATGGCGTGCCTTTTTTGTCCATCAAACGTAACCCTTGAAGCCTTTTCCTTCACCGAAAATTGTATTGGCACCAGTGGTTTACTAGTATTGTGGAGACTTGTATGCCAAGCGACATTTTGTCTGCTGCCCGTGGGCGGGTACGTACCCTAGCATTGAATTACTTGGATCTCGACATTTTTCTGCCTAATTTAAAGAGAAAACAAAATTGGGGGAAAAATTGTTTCCACTTTGTTTGGGCACAGCCTAGTAAGTCCAAAATACGGGTTCCGCTATGAAATGGATATATGACACACAAAACAGAAAACAAGATTTTGCTGGGGCGGATTTTGAATCGGATCTCGCCCTGAAAATCATCTATCGCTTATACTCTAAATCACCACCAATTATGGTGATGAAGGTCCTTCGGCCCCATTCCGCCTCGCGTCTTTATCGAAATAGCCCGAAAGGACTTTTATCGTTTTATGCGATTGCCTGACTCTCGTCGCCCTGTGTCCAGTCTGATACTTTAAAACCAGCAGGCAAATGGCCGTCTTTGGCGCGCCAATTTTCACTGGTTCTGGACGGCAAACCCTCCACCACGTGTTTTGCCACATCACGACTGTGGCCAGCATAACTTCAGCGCTCCACCAAAGTTGGGGTTCGGCAACGACGGTTGGTATGTCTTCGCGGCAATGTAGTTTTTAAGAGCACTTACCACGTTGGGGCCAACGGGTTCATAGAAATGTCTGCGAACTGCCACATCACTATGTTTGTCCGAATATATCGCCTGTGGTTTAGAAAGCGGCCACGCATAGTCAATCTCGGATAAATGCATGCCGCCTTTAATAATGCGCTTGGGATTGTCTTCACGCAACTGTGCACTTAACACCTACACCCACCCTGCACTTCTGAGGCCAAATTACAGGAAAGCTTGAGTTTCATCTGGATTCCTGTGGCTGTTGTGTTCTGAATGTTGGGATGCGCTCTTTTACCATTTCCAGGGAACTTACATATTCGGGTTTGAATCGGACGTTCAGACCGCAGGAGAAAAGTGCATCGCCGTGCGTAGCAGAAAATATTATCATTTAATAGTGCACAATCGTAAGCATTTAAGCAAAACTTTCTATTATTAGTTTGTTGTTAATACTTATATATTATTAATATTACTTATATATTTCTTACTGTCATTAGCTATTGGTCTGGTTTGTAGTGCTGAGGGTTACCTGCCCACATGCAATCGAAAGTCGCACAAAATATAGCATACATTCATTTCACCGACATTTGCGCGCGCTTCAGACGCGCGACAAGAATTTAACACGCGCGCTGGTGGCCGGTTGAATACTACCCCGTCAGATAAAAAGCGAGATAACCAAGCACACTAACTTCACAGGGAAGAGAGTCTTCAGTAGTAACTCACTTGTGTCAAATTTTAAGATGGACTAGGTCAAAATACGTGTTGACTCTTGGGCCAAATAATGTCCAACTCAAAATCGGTATCCGAAGTGTCTGCAGACCTCCTCATACAACCGCCTCACTTTAGGGTTACTTAAGACCTGTTCTGAGCACAGGTTACTGGTGTTCATTTCAGGCCAGTGACCTCATTTTAATATTAGATGTCACGATAAACAAGGGCCATTGAGAGCCCTTAGAACCTTCAAGCCTAAATGATATTGCTTTGTTTTTTAACTGAGATACGCATAAAGGGATACGCACGCGGTATGATTCTAAAAGGCTGATAGTGGTCCTTTTAAGTCAGTGACCAACGCTGACATGTAGGAAGTCCAGATAGCATGCCTATTGATATTTTCTGTTATACAAAATAGAAAGGAGCATTAAAACTGCGCTGAAAAGCATGTTCTTCAATGAAAAAGCAGCTTATCTTTACCTCGGTGGGACCTTCATATTTAATCCACCTACAATGGAATAAGTCGTAACATCAATCTCAGTTGACGTATTGTGTAAGAATGTGGTGGGGAATTATTCCCGTTAATGACGTTGTTAATGATAAATAAGCATGTGTCGGTCTTTTTGAAAGCTCACGCCTTTTCTACACCGTAGTTCACAAGATTCATCCTCATCGTTGCTTTAAGAGTGCATTTTTATGTACCTGATTGAAATAGTTTGCTTTTGTTTAAATTGACCATACGAGTACCGGTCAATCTCACTCATTGAAACACGGGAAAAGGTTAAGTTAAAAAATGTAATGTGCCCCCCCCCCCCCAAACTGAGGGTCAAAAGTTTGCGCACATCTCGCATGTCACAGAAAATCTGAACTTTAAATGGAATGCTACACACTTGGAAATATTGCAGCAAGCATCACATATGATGGAAAAAACTCACTAGGACCTTTAGCACGATAATTGGAAGGCTGTTTTAAATCAACACGATTTATCCATTTAGTTTACATGTCTCACAATACGTTATTGTTTGATTGCCTCATCATACCTTGTACAACATTGATTAAGAGACAATCGACGGCCGTTATATCTGGAAGGCGTGGTTACGAATATCAGATATGAACAACTCGACAGCTATATATATTTTGGCCTTGATTGCCGCGTGGACTATGGAATGGCAGGATTTCAGTGGCGTTATTATGGTGTAATAGATGCCTTGGTGACCCTTGAAATAGTCTCTCCGAAATAGACCGTACAACTTCACGGGCGTGTAGCTCAGAAGCTAACAGGGTTTAGGTCTTCACAAGGGCAGGGCTGTGAAATGCACTGAGTGATCTTCTAGGTGGCTATTTCAGTTCAAAACCCCATGCACATGTGGAACAATCCGTTTAAGGCATGAATGGACGACTCTGAGATGATACTCACACGGTCAGTATACCGGGCTTTGTATTGAGTGGAATAGACCCTTCCAGAGTTGAGGAAACTCAGACTGGTGAGAGCGGAAGTCGGCGGAGTCTCGGAGGCGCGGTAAACCCTACTTTTATATTCAATTGTGTGACGTTGATTGGGAAAAACAACACCTTTATCGCTACATTTTATGACTGATCAGGGAAGACTACACTTGCGACAAAAAAAAGAAAAGAAAGGCATAAACCGCGAAGCAGACGAGGGCTGCGTAACCAGAACCAAACAGTGGGCAGCAACACTGATGGCCTATCTCCCCGCTGTCCTCTCGATCATATGGTGACATGATGATCCGCAGGATGCGACCGGAAGAGGACATAGCCTCCCTCTCGCGTACAAGTTACTTAACCAGGGACTCACTTATACTAACCTGGGCCTTTTGAAGCATCGCCAGAGGGCAAACTAGACATCCCACGTATAAGACAAGAATCCAGGTTAAATGTTGATGGAACGGCATGAAGCATCGCACAAAACCACCTGCGTGTGTCTTAATTTGTTTGTTCCGAAGTTGGGCGAAGCAAGGCGTAACTTATTCCTCGGCTTCCTGTTGTCGGGCTGGCAACGTCGTTTGTGCGTGATGCGATGACACTCTGCGTTCGCATTCATTGACGCTGTGTTTGGCGTTCAGAATATTCATCTGATCTGGAGGCAAACGACTGATGTTAATTCTCAGAAATTTCCAAAACCGTTGGATCGATGGCTCGCGGCCGAATGAGGAGAGTTTGATCGTTGTTGTTGTTGCTGTTGTTGTTTTGGTGTTGTTGTTGTTGTTGATGTTGTTGCGGTGTACTTCGGCAGGCGCTGTCCAGTCGGCTTGTTCTCGGTTTGCTGCGCTGCCATGGCGTAAACTGCAGCCGCCTCACTATTCAGATATATCCCGTGCCAGCGGCGTGGCCTTGGCCTGTGAGCGGCGCGCGAGTCGTTCGTCGGCGGCTGCCCTGACCACCATTGATTTGCCGGCTGGCTGACGCACACCGTGGTATTATCGTGCCGGCGGCTGGTCGGGCTTCTCCTGTCCCGCCGACCGTCATGTTGCCAGCCAGATTACGCGTCGGCGGGGAGGGGGGGGGGGGGGGCTGTGACCAACGGGCGTGTTTGTCAGCTTCCCCACACGCGCTGCGATGCGCCTGACGCCTTGAGCCTGACACCTCCCACGTTAAGCATGCTTCCTCCTCTCCTCCCCCCTCACGCCTCCCACATGATGTGTGCTTCCTCCTCCCCTCCCTTCTCCCGCCTCCCACGTCAAGTATGCCTCCTTCTCCCTCCTCCCACGTCATGTATGCCTCTTCTACCCTTCTCTAGCCTCCCGCGTCAAGTATGCCTCCTCCTACCTCCTCACACCTCCCACGTAAGGTATGTCTCCTCCTCCTCCTCCCTTCCTCCCGCCTCCCACGTCAAGTATGCCTCCTTCTCTCTCCTCCCACGTCGAGGACGCCTCCTCCTACCTCCTCACGCCTCCCACGTAAAATATGTCTCCTCCTCCTCCTTACGCCTACCACGTTACACATGCCTTCTCCTCCCCCTCCCACGCCACACATGCCTTCTCTTCCTCTCTCCTTACGTCTCCCACCTTAAGTATGCTTCCTCCTCCTCCACCCCACGACTCCCACTTCAAGTATGCCTCATTCTCCCTCCTCACGCTTCCTACTGCAAACTGGCCCTCCCATCCCATGGGAGCGCATGCAGGTGCTCCACAGCCGTGACATTGGAGAGGAGGACGTGCTGCGCGAAACGCTGGTCTCTAATGTGCGCCTGGTCTCCAATCTGCCTTCGAGCAAGAGCTAACGGGCGTCCGACTTCATCATATGAAGCCATTGGCTTTGGTTACAGGAATGCTGGTCAACATCATCTCTGCGTTGAAAAGACGGCACAGTTTGCTGCGACTTCGTGCAGTGGGCGGCTGCCGAAGCCGCGGAGTGATATGGTCAAGAAGATAAACGGGATGTCGAATACGGACGCATAAAAAACGGAGGGTACAGGTAGCTCTAAAACAGAAACCGGTGGTAGACAAGTGAGAACCGAACAAGGTGGTAGACGAGTGAGAACCGAGGCAATGCGGCGAGTGATAACGTGGTCGGGTGTTCCATCGTCTGCCTTAATAGCGAACCCTTTGGGCACACCCGGAGTGCTGAGAACAAGAAACCGCAGCTACCCATTGTTACAGAGGTATTTTGTCGTAGAGCAAAGCCCTGGTGAGATGATGCAAGGCGGGGATTATCGGTTCACTAAAAAAGAGCAAGACTTTTTACGAGACATGGATCACGTAACGAAGCGCGCGCCACGTTCTTAGAGATCTCTTCAGGCGTTAAGGCAGAACGAAGATTATCACATGCCCTCACTGTTCACACTCGTCTTGGTGGGGAGCGACCCACGATCCCACATGCTCCCGTTCACAGCCTTCTTGATACCGCATACCCCTTACGTGGATGGCTTCCCGGTTCCCGGCATATACAATTTCGCAGGAAAACTGCATCACCACAGGATTTATGCAAATGCACGCGATTAGCATCGACAAGCAGTCGGATCCAACGACAAGCCGAGCGTCTGGGGAAATCGGGAATCGACATGATGGCTGCGGGGATCCCAGCAGCGCCGATCCAGGTGTCAAGGGCATTGTCACTCGGGGCAAATACGAATTTCAGTAGAACGGCGCACAGCCAGCGGATCACAAAAAACAAAGTCCTCAAATATAGCACGGAGTTGCCTGATCAGATTCCGGCACGGCAGAGGCAGCTCTGCGATCGAGGGCTCGGGCTGCTGCCGGCCTTTCCCTGATCTCCACGAGCACGGTTTCGTTTTTACGTCATCCATCATGCGTGGTGCCGCTCGGGAAAATGCCGAAGAAATGACAACTGCGCGGTGTGGAATAAGCCGGCAGCCAGCGGCATGCCATCGACTGGGAAATACTCCCAGGATTCGTTTAATTTACTGGTGTGGTGAGATTAACTCCTATGCGCCTCAGTCTCCTTGCTTTAATCGATTGTGTGAGAGTAAAAGACTTGTCGATGCGCGGCTGAATAACGTGCGCTAAGTAGAGGGCCGGGTGACCACACGACGTCAGAGAAACATGTTTGTCGCGGTAGGGGTGCGTGGGCATGCGTGCGAATACTGGTCCAACGTGATTGTTTTTGCCGATGGCAGCTGGCGTGATAGTGGGGATAAATGAACTCCTTCCCCGACAGCCGTTGAACTCCTTCTGCGACAGCCGGTGCACGCCTTCCCCGACAGCCGGTGAACTTCTTCCCCGACAGCTCATGAGCTCCTTCCATTATAGCTGGTGAGCTCTTTTCCGACATCCGGTGAACTCTTCTCCGACAGCTCGTGTCCTCCCCCACCCTTCCCGACAGCCCACGGACCCTCAGCCAGTAGCACGCGAGTATCGTCTTCCTGAGCGTCACGTGACCTTCCTGCAGTCTGTCGGCTACACTGTGCGTGCTTTGTTCAGCAGCACTGAAACGCTTCCAGCCGTCCTGATTTCTAATTAGGCCTGCAACGAATCATCTAATGGAATGTCAGATCCCCTAAGTTTACTCGTTGCTAATTTGTCGCCAGGGCTCAGCCAATGCCGTCCCTCGACGCTTTCAGTTCTGTGTTTGCGCTACCCCTTTACCATCAAGCAGAGGTGACTTTGCATAATTGAGCCCGCATCTGCGCTGGCTACACAAACATTGTATATTCATGCCACTTCCGAACACGCGCGGAGCCAGAGCAAAAGGGTTACATTGCAGGTGTTCAATATCATTAGCAGAAGAACGGGGGTAAATGAAGAAGACCCGAAGCGAGAAGCGATGCATAGTGCAGTAACGGGCGTAGACTACAGGTGGTTGGAAGCGCACGAAGCGTGGCGGCAGGACCGGATGTCCCGCACTACGCAAGGGCAGCAGCCAGTGAGTCGTTGCAATGTACGTTATCAGCATAGCTCCTTTATCCCTGCACTAAAGCCGCAAGTAAAGATCACTGCGTTGGCAAGTTGGCGAACTTGCGCCGTACATAGGCAAGCGATGCTTGGTCCTTGTGCAAGTGTCACCTGCATTATGTGGACGCTTGTGCTTGCGGCTGCATTATGCTGCTGGCCGCATTATGTGGACGTTTGTGCGTGCGGCTGCATTATGTGGCTGGCTGCATTATGTGGACGCTTGTGCCTGCGGCTGCATTATGCGGCTGGCCGCATTATATGGACGCTTGTCTCCACCTTGGATCGTGGACGGTAGGAATTGAACATATGCGTGGGTAAAGATGGTTGGGCTGGGCAGTTGTATTTTCTAACTTTTTTAACAATTCTTGTTGTTTTTAAATGTGACATCTGATAAAGTCCTACGGTCTCTATACGTAATGACATCGTTTGGGATGAGGAACTAGGCCTACGTTATGAACACATTTTTCTAGCGTACCATCCCCACTGCCCCTAACTACCACATCTCTCTTCTTTAGAGCCCGAGCGCAGCTCTGTGGGAACGGCGGCTCCGACGGGCGCCAGCGCCATCGCGTCCGGAGTCGAGCTCGAGGACTCGGAGAGGGGCGGTGCTGTGGAGGGCGCCGGCCGACTGAGACCCGAGTCCGGAGCGGTCATGCATATCAACATGCCAGAGTTGGACGCGGCGCTCGGTGGCGCGAACCTTGCGCACTCCTGGGAGTCACAACCATCGACCTTCGGAACGATTCCGCCACCGTCCAGGGATGGATCGACGGCGCGATGAGCGGCGGTCCTGGCTCCAGACCGAGACGCGCGGGGGTATGGCGATCCGCCGGCGGACTGGCGTGTTTCGGCAGGCGGCGGAGGAGCTCCACCTGTCGATGACGATCGATCTGATTCTTTCAGCGAACCATCCGGCGGACGCGCTCCCCCGCGCGCCTAGGGAGTGGCTCCGGATCTCCGCGCCGATGAGCCGGCGCCAATCGTCGCCGCATCGCCCGCCGTCGTCGCGGTCACGGACCGCCGTCCCGAGAACGACCCAGCGCGCCTCCGCACTGCTCGCGATTGACCCGCGCCCGGTGCGGTGGGCCACGGCGGGCTCGGGGTCGCGGGACGTAGTCGTGATTGACCCGCGCCCGGTGCGGTGGGCCACGGCGGGCTCGGAGTCGCGGGACGTAGTCACGATTGACCCGCGTCCGTCGCGGTGGGCCACGGCGGGCTCGGAGTCGCGGGACGTAGTCACGATTGACCCGCGCCCGTTGCGGTGGGCCACGGCGGGCTCGGAGTCGCGGGACGTAGTCGTGATTGACCCGCGCCCATTGCGGTGGGCCACGGCGGGCTCGGAGTCGCGGGACGTAGTCACGATCGACCCGCGCCCCGTGCGGTGGGCCGCGGCGGGCTCAGAGTGGCGGGACGTAGTCACGATCGACCCGCGCCCCGTGCGGTGGGCCGCGGCGGGCTCAGAGTGGCGGGGCGTAGTCACGATTGACCCGCGCACGGTGCGGTGGGCCGCGACGGGCTCAGAGTGGCGGGACGTAGTCACGATTGACCCACGCCCCGTGCGGTGGGCCACGGCGGGCTCGGAGTCGCGGGACGTGCGAGGGGTCTGCCGCGGACAGTACTCATTTCTGCCAACGGGCCTATCTGCTGGGGGTTGACTGTGAACCGTCGCGATACGCGCTGTGGCGGCTGTTAGGCCGGTCCGACGCGGGAAGGTGACGAGATAGCTGAGGGTTGTCTTGCTGGATCACGGTGCATTCGTAGAATTGTTGCTGAACAGCGTGACCGGGTTCAGGAGTCGTGTGATGGCAACGCTTGCAGCCCGGTGGAGGGTCGAGCTTTGTTTTCGCGCGACCCATGACGCCGGTGGCAACGGTATTGTCGAACGCCATCGCCGAGCCATTACGGTGATGACACCGCTGCCGGGCAGCACCATTGGCGAGGCGGTCCATCGGTACAATGCCATACCGCGCCATGGCTCGGATCCTGCTAGGTTCAGGAGCCAAGCGACTGCTGTCTTGCTTGTGTGCAAATACGCTTGATGGGGTGGTGCGACTCAAGGGAACGATTTCGTTGATTTTGGGAGCTAAGAAGCGGTCTATTCGTCGTTTTTTGGGGGAGGGGACCCCACTTGACCTTTAACGACAACGGTTAACGACGTGAAGACTCACAGGTCATGCTCTAACCAGGTGCCAGTTCAGACCCACCGCGACACGTGTTTACACACGGCGGTGGCTGGGTTTATCTGTTGGTGTTCAGCGCTCTGAGACGACACATTCCGTCCTCCTCCGGTGGGATGCACGCCAACCTTATAAGCCCTTGATGGTGGTGTGCTTTGAACGGATGGAGATTCAGTCATTTATCCTTACAGGGAGAGTGACAACGGACTACGTCGTCCAATAGGCCGGTCAGGACGGGTCTCCAGAGCGCGCCTGGCAGACAGGCTTGAGTCGTCAGACAGGCCGGTCACGACGGGTCTTCAGAGCGTGCCTGGCAGACAGGCTTGAGTCGTCTGACAGGCCGGTCACGACGGGTCTCCAGAGCGCGCCTGGCAGACAGGCTTGAGTCGTCTGACAGGCCGGTCACGACGGGTCTCCAGAGCGCGCCCGGCAGACAGGCTTGAGTCGTCTGACAGGCCGGTCACGACGGGTCTCCAGAGCGCGCCTGGCAGACAGGCTTGAGTCGTCTGACAGGCCGGTCAGGACGGGTCTCCAGAGCGCGCCTGGCAGACAGGCTTGAGTCGTCTGACAGGCCGGTCACGACGGGTCTCCAGAGCGCGCCCAGCAGACAGGCTTGAGTCGTCCGACAGGCCGGTCACGACGGGTCTCCAGAGAGAGCGCGCCTGGCAGACAGGCTTGGATTGTCAGTCAGGCCGGTCACGACGGGTCTCCAGAGCGCGCCTGGCAGACAGGCTTGAGTCGTCTGACAGGCCGGTCACGACGGGTCTCCAGAGCGCGCCCAGCAGACAGGCTTGGATTGTCAGTCAGGCCGGTCACGACGGGTCTCCAGAGCGCGCCTGGCAGACAGGCCTGAGTCGTCTGACAGGCCGGTCACGACGGGTCTCCAGAGCGCGCCTGGCGGACAGGCTTGAGTCGTCTGACAGGCCGGTCACGACGGGTCTCCAGAGCGTGCCTGGCAGACAGGCTTGAGTCGTCCGACGGGCCGGGCAGGACGGGTTTCCAGAGCGCCCCTGGCAGACAGGCTTGAGTCGTCCGACAGGCCGGTCACGACGGGTCTCCAGAACGTGCCGAATGAAACAGATTAGAAGGCATAAGCTCACATCATGTTGGTTGCTCGCTTTCTGTCGATGAGCTCCACCGTCCCATCACCTGCGCTGTCTACCTTAAGTCTTCTGAGGGACGCACTGTGAGGCGCGAAGGCGCGGATGCAGCAGCGGGATCCTACGGGCGGTGGGCATGGCCGAAGCAGTGCTAGGTGGTTTCAACGTGGACGAGACGTAAGGCAGCGCCGTCCAAATAGGGAGCAATCACCATGGAGGTGAGGGGAGGGAGCAGATCGTCATCCAACGTAGGTACGTAGGTGATCAGCCTGGTAGCCACGTCGGTGCTGCACTAACGGCAAATTAACGTGCTGCGCTTTAAATAGGACCAAAACGTAGCGCCCATCAGTCTGGAAAAATTGGATAAGGTTTCTGTGGTTCTCTGAAGACTAGGAAAAACTTAGACGGACAGGGTATATTGCCGAGGCGGCGCTGGAAGGCGGGGAAGGGGGGGGGGGATCCACGCGTGTGCGTGCCAAGAATGCGCGAGGAAATGTGAGTGCCAGGGAGTGTGTGTGCTTGGAGTGGCGTGAATGTGGGGAGGCGGCGCCGGATGCATGGAGAGTAAGTCAATTGGTTAGGAACGAGAGGGGTTGACAGGGCTGACAGCCAGCGGGGACCTCGCAACTATCATTCAGCGGTTGTGCGGCGGGATCGGGTTGTGCGGGCTTGCTATGTCTCGCATATGCTGCTTCAGGCGTGCATTTGCGAAACAGCTTAATTCACTTGATGCGTCCAGTTTGTTTGTCTTTGGTTTGTTTTGATGTGTTTTGTTTGCTGCCTCGTTTAGATATGACCTCCGGACAGGACGGCGTAGGTAGGATGCCGTTGCTCAGAGCGCCCAGCCGTGCGCGGGTGGGCGGCCGCACATGTGCATGCCAGCTCTGTGGCTCACATGTGTGCGTTGTTGTCAGGTGTGGCGCAGAACCTACCCGCCATGTGCGTTGTTGTCGGGTGCGGCGCAGAACCCACCCGTCAGGTCGTGCTCTGGACATAATGCGGGGCTCGTACGCTGACCAATGGGCTCCTCGTATACAGTCCGCCCTCCGGGAGAGGCGCGTGCTGAAGCTCAGGGGGCGTGTAACAGCGCGCGGCGGCTGTCGGAGCCGCACACCGTCAGCGGACCGGGCGACGAGAGCACCGAAACACCTTTATAGTGGTGGCGTCAAGAAGCGCGTCGTTCGTTTCCGGTTGATTAGTTGGTTCAGATGCACGAGGGCGAAGAGAGACCTTAGTGCGAGTCCCTGATGGAATCTGCTGCTAATGGTCGGTGTTGTTGAAACGGTGTTCCCAATGATTTCATCCCGTCGTCTGTTGCTTAACTAAGATTTCAGCTATCAAAAAGTTGGTCATATATGCTGAATTCGTATTCACACTTTGTCAAGAGACCTAACGTCATATTTCTGACAAGAATTTGGAAAATTTCAAAATGTGTAGCCTTGAAGTTTCGTCCTTTGTTTCGGGGTTCGTAAATCTTGTGCGTCAGATACGTTACTTGAGGGATCGGCAATTTAGGTCGGTAATTTTGGATCGGTAATTTGAGACGCCGATGCTGTGCATTAGTAGTTATAGACCGAACAAGTAAAGGCTCCTCTCACCGAGTTGGGAATGGGCCTGACTTAGTGGTTTGCTATGTAAATGGGGAAAGTTCCGGAATGAGTAATGCTAATGGTTTCAAAAATTTGCTACGAAATACATCATATTCACATGATTTGTGTAGGTTAAGAGAATTTAAGATTAGAATAATTTCCTGCTAACAGCTGCAATGGTTTAAATATGGGCACTTGAAGATCATTTTGTTTTGTTTTTAGGACGAGACCGGGTGGCGATTTATAAGGAGTGTTCCACATTTGAAGATACTGAAGCAAGTTTCAAGTATGACGAAATATGCTGACTTATGACTGTTGGTATGTGTATTCTTAAGTGGAAATGGCCGCTCTAGGCAACACAATTTCCCTATTTAGTAAATATACTCTTCAATACGGAATTGTTGCATGGCGTCATGAAGCGTTTTTTTACGTTGAGATACCGTCGAGCTAGACGTGCAAAATTGTCACAGTAGCACCCAATTATAATAATTCAGTCTCCCGAGACGTACCCGGGGCGGTGTTTGAGCTGTTGTGTAACCAAATATCATTATGTGGTCGTGTTTTGGCCCATTCTCGAGGTATTCTTGCATGTTTATCTGTGAGTTTAAGGTGTTTTGGTGCATTCAATGCTCCAGTATAGCCCTGTTCTTAAGTTATTTGATTGCGAGTATTATTTGCCCGATAAGTAGCGCTTATGTCCAACTTCCTTTATCAAGCAGCACAATACGTGGTTCGTGATTGAAACATGCACAGTCTGCTCAACATTGACTGATGCCACTTGACGTCCGTTACATTTGGAAATCGTACTCACGAACGCTGGATATGAACGGCTCGACTGATTCTATTCTTAGCGGCCTTGAACGCCGCATGGTCAGTGGGTTGGCGGATTCGAATGCAGCTTCTAGGGCGCCATGCATGCCTATATGACTTCGAATTAATCTGCACGAAAAAGTCTGCACAGCTTCGCGGGCGTCTAGTTCAGAAACTCGAGGGGTGTAGATCCTAGGAAGGACAGGGCTGTGAACTGCACCGCATTATCTTTAAAATGGTTATTTCAGCTTACACCCCCATATTAATGTGAAACACCCCTGAGTAAGAATGTTTCCATGGTCTCCATTGAGTGAAAACGTGTCCACGGTTGTCTTCAGTCAATATCCTGCCGTCGGGTCGCTCGAACCGTGGTACATTGCGGTCTCTTCCGTTTCCGGGGATTGTTCTGAGCACCTCATGGTGTTTGTGGGAGTTGTGTCGGTGCTTTCCAGTGTCTGTGTCTGGAAAATGCAAATGGCCGCTTTTTGCTTGTCTGTTGACGTACTCTGCTCGGTTACGTAGTGGCCCCCAACGGTCCCAGCCTAGGCATTTTTGCCGTTGTTTGGCCCGTTTCAGCAGCAGTTAAGCAAGTTCGGTTGGACAGGCATCAGTGACTGCTAACATGATTGCAAATGTTAACAGATTTAGTCGCAGTGCAATACCACTCCGCTCCCAGGCAATGCCGGAGCGTTTGAAATAGCTCTGTAGAACTGCGGCAGGCTGGCGTGCAGACACTGACTCGTCATTTCAAAAGCCTGGCTCCATGCCGCTTCCCACACTGTTGGTTTCAGTGACTCGAATAACTGAGGCTGAAGTTTGCAGCAAATCCAGACACCCGCTCGTCAACGAAACACTATGGACTAAACGGCGAAAAATGTACCATTTCTCGTCGCAGGTGCATGCGTCACACACCAGCATAGCTGTCAAAAACGCCGGAGTTAAGCTCCCTGTAGGATGTGGGTCGTCGAGTTCAGTGCGTATCTGTCAGCGCGACCAGAATATCATCGTGCTCACTCTTCACGCCGATCCTCCCCCCCCCCCCCCCCCTAATGGATAGCCCGCGACGGGTAGTTGGTGAGCGTCACGTTGGAGGCACAGAGCGCGTCCACGTCGAACCTTCGCGTGGCGTACACAAACAGGCTGGCCCTCTCGCCGCCGTCCTCGTACGGCTCGGGGTGCGAGAAGGAGCAGTGCGACAAGGCGCACAGGTCCCCGCCGCGCACGTGGTTGAAGCACTGACCGGCCCAGCTGTGGCGCGCCACGCCGGCCGCCTCAGCCACGATGCCTGTGATGAAGACGTCCTCCAGATGGTGGTAGCGCGTGGCCAGCGCCTGCCGGAACAGCGGCTCCACGGCGTCACCAGAGATCAGATAGCCGGGTCCCAGCACGAACGGAGGATACTGCGGCCAAGGCCACTCTCGCTCGCTGCTGGCCCAGCCGAACGGACCGCGCGACGGGCTGCGGCTGTCTTCCGGCTGATACCCGTAGATGGAGGCCAGCAGCGGCAGCGTGGACACCGCCTCGGCCAGCCGGCGCACCGTCACTAGCACGTCGTCGTCCGTCTTCGCCACAAACCGCAGCTGGCCGCAGTGGCGGCGCGCAAAGTCCAGCAGGCTGAGGGTCTTCAGGCCCAGGTGAAAGTAGTGCTCGGTGACATTCGACTGCAGGATGTCACCGTGCTGTGCCGCCTCCGCGTCCACAGCGCGCTGTTCGGCAGCGAACCTGCGCACCTCCTCTGCCCGCCGCTGCGCCCGCGCCGCCGGCTCCTCCTCGTCCTCCTCGTACTCCTCGTCCTTGCCGTCCTCACTCAGCTGGTTGACGTGCCGATCCAGGGGTGCGTCTCGGCCCAGCACGAACAGCAGCCGGATCCGGCTGGCGGCCGCATCGGACGCGTACAGCCGGCGGAAGAGGGCGCGTCGGGCGGCGGCGGCGGGCCGCGAGCTCACGGCTAGCATCGTAAGCGGTGCCGCCTCGCCGCCGCCGCCACCACACAGCCAGGTCGGCGCGTGATGGAACGAGCCGCTGTAGACGTCGCGCGTGAACGGTATGGCGGTGTCCACCGCCAGCGGTGCCGCCGGGCGCTCTGCAACGCGGAACAGTATGAAGCGGCGGGTGCGGCCCGCCGGGCGCCCACGCGTCCTGGAGCTGCGGAGGCCTCTTTCAGGCGTTCATCAGAGTGCCCCGCTCCAAGGCGCACGCGTGGCGTCCACCTTCGAAACGACGTTGAGTGTCTGCTCAGGAATGCGGTGCCGGGGCCGCGTGCCAGCCCCATGAACGGCAAAGCGGCACTGACGTGTGTCACACCGTCGTCCAAGCAAAGCACATGCACGCGCACCATGTGCATAAAGCCCGTATGCCATTGCATGCCACACGCAGCGCTTGCAAAGACAATTTGCATTGTCAAAATGCGCAGACCACTCGCATCACCCACCAAAGCAGCGCCTCGTGCGTACGCCACCAGCACCCTTAAGACCACGATAACTCTGAAGTGATGCCGCGACCCCGTGCGCATGCACCGGACTTCTCCAGCACTTCGCACCGGGCCCGCGCTATGCGGCTATTGCCTTGAGCAGACGAACCGCGAATCAACAACGCGAGGGTCTTTTCAATAAGTAGCGATGCAAGTTGCTTACAGCTTGCATGCATCTAACGTCTACGGGGGCCCTCGTCTTTGTAAATTTACATCGTTTAGGGGTGAAGGTGAGCTGAGAGTCGTGTTTGGTGGAGGAAATGGTTTTGTGAAGATCTTATTGCGAACCTTACCGAAATCCAGCGAGTAGCTATTCGAACGCCACGTCAGTACATGCCACATGGGTAAACACAGAACACGCAACACATGCAAATGGGACGCGACGCCAGCGATACACATACAATGTTATACGACATGAGAGACTAATGGTACAATCAGCACCCGCACGTCATGGCCAGTTGGTCAGTTTAGGTAAGTTCTCTGACAAAATACATTGTTTTGTCCTTGAAACTCATCTTCTAAGTTTTTGCACTGGCGAGGTGGCAGCAGGGAGGCGATTCCACGCCGCTACGGCTCAATAGGGAAATGCCCTTTTCACGCACTCTAAGCGAGGGTGCTTTACAGCGCTCGTCTGCAGTGTAGTTTCGTCATCGGTGGCTCTGGCGTGCCGCTGAGATACTTCAGATCGGCGCCTGATCAGATAACTGAGAGCCCGTGGCCCATCAGGCACGTAAATGGTGCGACGCAAACATATGCAGTCGCGGTGGGTGACAGTCTCGTCGAAATTGGGTCAATTCAGCTGTTTTCTGGATTCCGTGGTGTGGTCTTGTCTGCGTTTGCCGGCAAAAATGCTGACCACGAAGTTAATAACCTTATCCAAGCGCTGGCGCTGAACGGCTGTTGTCGGGGCCCATGCAGGTAAACGATATCTGATGCGAGGGAAGACCAGCGACTCAACTAGGGACTTTACTGTGGAGCTGGGAAACACATGCCTAAGCTTGTTAATAGCTACCAGGGAGCCAAAACAGCGCTGAATAGTTTGGTCGTTTGATGATGCCAGTTGGGATAAGCCTAAACGGCACACTTTAACCCCCTCGCTCTCACCTGACGCCGGGGGTAGAGCGGGTCCGCACAGGGGGCAGCACGGGTGCTCTGGGTCGTAGTCCTCGTTTTCGGTGTTGCACATGTGAGCCGGACATTGGTACGCCTGGCACTCAGCGTGTGGATCAGCGTTCTCCTGCGGTGTAAGGCGCTCCTCATGTGTCACAATGTTTAGCTGTGAAAAGACACGATAATTTGACTGCAATGAAGCTAGTTTGCGCAGTTCACAATCAGTTGGATGCATGATCGATCTCTCCGTAGTCGCGAGCAGTTTTGCAGTCTCAGTGAGCAGTATGGCTTGCCGCGGGGCCATCTCGAGTGAGATAGCCGGGCAGCAACATAAATTTCTGAGGTTCGTATTGCGGGGTCGGAATGGAGAGGGTCCGCGGCGCACTATTTCATGGCTCAGCCGCCGACAAGACGCCAGTACTCGGCACGCGCGCCAGACGGCTGGCAGGGACAGACCGGCGCCTTTCTGCAAACGCTCGTGACGCTGGTTTTGACTGGAGATACGGAGCTGCGGCCGCAGGGCATCTCAGGGACTAGGGAATTCAGGTATCCACAGCCGTGCCATTGTTAACACAACGTCCGGGCTAATTGTTTCTCTGGCGGCTGTTATCAGGCGTTAGTTAATCCTGGGAAGACCTGCTTGACATTTGACGTGTAGCGATGCACGTGCCACAGCCCAGACAGTCTCCGGCAGTCTTCAGCTCGAGCCCAAGATCGCGCGATACGCAGTCCGGCGCACTCACCACCTGGCTGTCGAGCCCATCTGACGAGTAGCTCCGCTCTAACGAGGAGGATCACTGATTAGAGCGCCGCGCTACAAATAACAAGATTGTGAGTTTTAAGTGGATAGCGGCGGGAAGTTTTCCAGGCTGTGAAACGCTTAAAGCACACACACGACTATGCGTCAAGCATGAGGCGGATCTCCTCGGCACTGACGACGGTGGGAGAAGTAAATGGCCGAGACGGCGTGCAGGCCAATGACACCGTTACGAGGGGCAATAGGCATCTTCCTCCATTTTTGCGTGCGTACTCACACTTCTCGGTCATGTCCAATCTTATTCCAAGCGCTCTCCAAGCCATTCGGCAGTATATAACACGTTTTCGAGCCTTGGCAGTCATCTTTTCAAACGTTAAATTGACGAACATTCTACTGAAGTTCTGACCCGGCCCTCCTTACTAGCTACCCTTGTTAATGGTGCCGGAGCGGGAGACTGACAAAACGAGGGATGAACCACACATGAAAACTAAAGATTCTGGAAGCTGCCTTTAGCCATGATGGTATACAAGTATAGCACAAATATGCTCCTTCGTTTTAGTTTCTCCCGTGCTCAGACCATGGAATAGGCCGGTTTCAATGTGTATGACTCAAGTTTGGAATGCTGTCAGACGACTGACGTTGGAAGCTTTATTACATCTGCCTTAGACCTGTCGTGTCCTAATCATAATGCAGCCATAAAAACCATTTACATACTTAGATACGAGTAGAAACATGTCATCATGTCTCTTGTGCTCATCGGGAAAACCACAACTCGGTTGCCCACTTAACAAATCTTTATAATCTTTATGTTTCGGTTGAGTACACTTAGTGATGTATAATTGCTCACTTTCCCGCATGTGCCATGTGCTATGATCGCGAACTTTGTTCCTTGTGTGTTCACTTACCTCATATGCAGGCAATTCAGTTCTTAATTTCCACGGGACTCGACTAGACTCGGCAAAAATAAAGCGACAGCTTTAATGGAAATTTAAATGGCTGCAAAACCCTGTACGTCATTATTTCTCGCATGAGCCCGTCTCGCAGGAGACCGCTGTAGAGCTCAACAGCCCATCGGCTCATCGTTTTATTGTCTTGTTTGCCGGGTGGTCGATGACGCAACTCCTCTGGCCTTACTCTACAATCCCTGCAGTCTCGGAGGCCAAATCATTCTGCCCTGATTTCCGTTCGCGTCTATGCTCGCCAATTTGCATCGCTTGAGGATCGATTACTCCTTGGTTCAGAGCGGGCACGCAGGTCCGACAGTACGGACTGCCGTCCGGCAGCATCAGCTGGATCGAGCTCGGGGCAGCACTGCTGGATCGAATTCTGGGCAGCACAGCTGGATCGAGCCCCGGAGTAGCACAGCCGCATTGAGCTCCGGGGCTGCACGCCTGGCTCGGTAAGCATGGTGCATTGCAATACCTGGGTCAGCTAGACCACAACTTTTAGGATAAAACGGTCAGGACTCAAAACACCTTCGCACAATATGCATCTTAATATTTCAAGCATGCAGATATAGACAAAAACTATGCCTTGGGACATGTCGACTAGCTCCCATCATGTCATGAAATTGATGCATATTAATGCACGAGGCGGGCTAGACCAGGTTCGTGCCGACCCCAACGAAACACCTGACGAGCCTGGCGAGAAGACACCCGTCCTTCCGCAACTCTGGGCCCATTGTTAAGCCGAGTGCTAACGGCAACCACCTCTACGACCGCCGCTGCCCCGCGAAATCGACCCGGGAGAGATCAGTGACGTACCGCTGAGAAGACGCAGTGGCAGCTGAGGCAGGCTTCGGGCCGGCCGGCGCCGGGTGTGCCGTGTGGCCAGGCGAGGCTCCGGCCCAGGGCCAGCCGCTGGCCGCGCACCACGCAGCTGGCCGGCGCCAGCGCCGCTGAAACACGCGCCGGCCGGTGACGTCACTGACGTCCGTCAGCCCGGCCTGTGATGTCACCGGGGTCCGTCTGCCCGTCTGCAGGCGGACCAGCTGATCAGGCTATGCGGTGTACAGTGGCTAATCAATCTTCTTGAAGTTGTATCGAACTGATCAGTCAACGCGCGCGACATCCGTATGTAATGCGTTTTTGTAAAAAGAATATTAAGATGCTAATAAATTAATCTGACATGTAGTTCTAACGATAAATTAATGGGCAATGATTGCGCATATCTTCGTACTCTAGTACCTGTATGAAGTGAAATGTGAAAATAAGGTTACGTGAGGAGGGCAGGTGCCAAGATTTCGCTGTTGCTATGCTATGATCTTCCTGGATGTTGGTTAACATGCAGATCTATAGTGCTGGATGGGTTAGACAAAAATGGGGCACAGAGAATAATGTCCCAAGAGCCCTAAAATATCTCTATTAGACTATTTCGGAGCTGAGACATGGGTTTTAACTTCTTGACTGGCAAAGATGACGAAGCTTGCCAGAAATCGGCCCATTATACAGGAAAATTCCGCTACCTTGAACTGAAATGGCACGCGCTGTGTTTACGCCCCCGGGGTTCACCAATCACTACCCCCATCAGGACAGGCCAACCCTGCATCCACGCTGACAACGCTTCCCCTAAAGCTACAGGATGTGTATTCAAACTTCTCAATGCGCGTCCCAGGATGCTGCGAGCCCGTCTAGCCGGCCGTATCTCATTTCCATCCAAAGTTGTTGCTGTTGTTGCATGCTGTACCCTTTCACACAGACTGTTTCTAAGCACTTCCGGCTAAAGGTCTTCGCGATCAATCACCGGTGAATGAGTAACCCCATCCGTCTGTCGGAGGCAGACTGGAAGCGCATTTCAGCAGTAATTTTGTGGCTCCAGTGCAAAGCAACGCCATTTATCAGCTGAAAATGTCTCATCGAATGCGCTAGTTCGCAAAAAATCGGCTTGTGAAAATATCTATAATACCATCAAAATCAAGCATAAGCTTGATTCCTAGCTTATATACGGTTAGTGGGGTGGTTGATGAGATCAGCTGATGGCCGTGGACTGATGCAGAGTGTTTGCTTTGTCTGTTGCAAGGGAATGCAGAATATCCTTTCCTTCAAAATGCAATTAAACGTAACGTACAGGTATAACAATCGTCACAAATTCAATAAACAGCGAAAATAAGATGCAAGACGTCGGCGGCGTGTAAAATTATGTTCGACAGTGACGAGAGCGAATTCATTGGCGTAATCGGCCCATTCAGTCATTGGTCGGTAAGAAGTAAAGCTTGAATAAAAATCATTCAGATTTAGGTCCCTGTCAGCGGCGTAGGCTCTCCTATAACATGGAAAACCCCGAGACTAATAATGACGGCACTTGAGCAATCGAAACTGCCGTGGCAGGCAAACAAAGAGGCTTCAGTGAACAGTGAATGGTCCTCATAACAAGCGAGAAGAACCCTACACCAGTATGGTGGGGCCCCTGAACGATCGAGAGCACCCGGCAGGCTAACATGTAGGGTCCGGCGGGAGTACAAGATCCCCTGAACAAAGGGCAATAACCGAAGATCAGTGTACATGAATTAACGCCCCTGTGTGATCAAGAGTGCCCGGACAGGTTAACAGGGAGAGAGCTCTGGCAAGTGAAGTAGGTCCTCAGCAAATAAGCTCAAAAAGCAAAAGAGCCATAGGTCAATGAAGAGGGCCCGTGAGCATGGAGTGCCCCAGAGCATTGCCTTATGTGGGCCCAGCGACAGCAAGGGGTCCTCCAAGCAAGTGGAAAGAACCCGATGCCAATATGAAGGGCCCCTGAGCAACCGAGTGTACCCTGGCATTTGGGGCCCAGGCAACAGCGGCGGGGCGGGAGAGCCCGCTTACCCCGCGGGCACAGCTGTCCCTGCTGAGCCCGCGCCGCCCGCCATGCCTCCGGCCGCACCGTCGCTCGGCGCGTCTGCGCGCAGTCCGCCGGTGAGACCCGGAGCGCGGTCGCGCCGGCC
>NW_023596692.1:0-5760 GCF_011947565.3 Pollicipes pollicipes | reverse complement strand
AGCATCCAACGTTCGCTAAAAACCAAACCCCAATTACCCATTGTACCATCCCTTCTTTTGTTGGGGCTCTTCGGCATGTGCTGCTGCCACAATTATGCACGTAAGCCTTTCGACCAATTCATTCTAAGGGAAAAAAAACAATTTGGCATATCCAGAGGAGTGGGTTCGTAAGGCTATGATAAATTTGTTTGCGGCACGAGCTTGTGACTGAATGGCGATGAGGTAAACTTGTTACCCGGCTGTTATAAATTGGCCGTGGCGTTCCAGCAATGCATTTACTCTGGCGGCAATGCATTACTTACTCTTCATGAGGTGACAGGCACTTCATGCTAATGATTTTCTAGCAGCACTTTGTAAGCAGATCTATAAACCGGGCAGGTGGTGTTGCAGGAGTTTGCTTCTTGTGGTCACGTGCCTGTGGTCTATTACCATGCATGTTGGGAGCCTCGCGTCAATGAATTAGCGGCACACTGTTAGCTCTTGCTGGGCACTGCCAACCATGGCGGGCGGGGTGTGCCTCGGCCTCGTTGCTAAAGCCCCATAGCCACCAACAAAGCTCGTCAAGCATGGTGGTCCTTTTTCAAGCTAAAAAATACCATCACAAAGTAAATATGCATTTGTTTTTATTCTTTGGCAAACATGATTTTAGCAGCAAGGCATTACAATCATACGCCGCCGGTGTCCACTATGCCGGCGTCAGGGTGGTTGGCCGTCCTTGTTTAGTACATTGAGGTCTCTGTGTGGTTTTATCTGAAACTAAGCCGGGTTGGCTGTCGGCCTCACTCACATTCTGTATTACCGATGTCATCAGACGGCATCAATGTCAGTAACAGTGTCGTCAGGCGGTGTCAACGTCAGTCAGGGTGTTATCAGGCGGTGTCACTTTCAGTTCCACCATCAGCCGGTGCCACGATCAGTCCCGGTGTCAGCATGTGTCACCATTGGTCCCCCGTCAGCCGATGTCACCATCAGTCTCCCGTCGGACGGTGTCACGATCAGTCCCGGTGTCACACGGTATGACCGTCAGCTGGGGGTCCTGTTAAGACACTGGGTCAGTCGTCGGCCGGTGAATCTATCACTTCACTCCTTCTGTCAGCTGAGGGATGGGGACGTGCGAGTTCAGCCGCGACGGTCAGCTGGCTGACCTCACCTGACCGTCAGTTGGTGATTAATCAAACCCGGTCTACGCGTGATGTGAGGTGACAACAACACATTGAATCTTCTTTACAGCGAGAAGAAAAACATCCTCGATGATACCACCGCTTGAACGTAGATTTTCATGAGCAGGGCGATCCCACGGGCATTCAAGCCGAAAGGTTAAATTGGCGGATTGGGAACAAGGTGTTGAACATCATGGGTGGGGGTTTGCGAACAGGCATGAGTTGGACAAAGGTTAGTGCGAGCACAAATGTTGGTGCAGTAAAGGTGCGGGTGTGCTAAGTTGACAGCCGTTCGATTTTGATACAAAAGACGAAAGTCATCAGAAACAAAACTGCACAATATGCATTACGGCCACGTTTTCAGTGGATCCAGTGATCAAGTATAAAGCCAGGTGCATTGTATTATGATTAGCCATTGAGATATTGACTACTCTTGCAAGACACAAAAGTCTGACATGAATTGGTCACCGAAGCATAAGTTAGGGGAGGAAGACATTTTCCGTGGTGGTAACAAATACTGCTTTTCTAACATGTATTTCAGTATAAGGATATGGTATACTAATATTCCATCTAAGCAATCGCGGGGTGGACCAATACCGATCTCAGGAAATGGCATGGCTTACCAAAACCAAATCCAGGGGAAATGACTTGATGTACCAACAGCAAATCACAGGAGATGACATGGTGTACCAATAGCTGTTCCCGATATATGACATGGTGTACCTATAAAAATCTCAAGAGATGACATAATATACCATTAACCATGGTGCCATGTGATTTGGTAATGTAACGCGCGGAATGGGTTATTGTACCTTTCGGTTTTTTCGGTTTACCTTTCGGTTGTTACCTTTCGGTGGCTACCTTTCGGCGTAGTCGCTTACCTTTCAATCAGCTCAGTCGTATACGGGTCTTAGAATGTACGACCTCGAATAACTTCCATGCTTCAGGGACAGTGTCTGCATTGCTACGAAAGATTTTCTGGATTCATGTAATTTGGTTTTCAGGTACACTTTAGCCACATCTTGCTTAACCACTTTTGCTCATAATCATTAGCGCAGCTTAAAATGACGAGTGATGTCGAAACAATCGGTGTTTGGTTGATAAAAGCAAAAGACCTTCCTTGATTATATCAAATACATCTTACATGCGGCGGCAGACGTATTGTCAAACAAACAATTTGCAGTCAATCTTCAAAAAACGCACCTGATGCGCTCACCATTTCATAGGTCTGCACATTTGCAATGGACGGCCATCGGCCGTCAGTATTATTATCACTGACCAGTCACTGCTGAAAATGTGCTGCACTTGTCTTGATTTCGGTGCAAGCGCTCTGTGCTATCTCGTTTTTGATCACATGTTCCTCAAAAGATGGAAATGAAATGCTTGCAAGAATCAAGCGTCGTTTTTTCATTGCCAGAAAACGATGGTGCTTTTTAGGATCCCACCTGTCCTCTTCCCTTCGACTGTTATGTCCACCACGATCTGCGTTCTAGTAGTTGGTCGATAATGCGCCGTACACGCTGCCACCAAACTGTTTCTTGTGGAGAGACAACAATGATAAAACTAGCAGCCTCGATATCCAAAGGTTTATTGGAGCAAAATGGTTGACAGCCATAGAACAAATAATGGACATTGGATATGAGTTTATGTTTGGTTTGTGCGCCATTGAGTTTTGACTGTCACACGTAATGACGACATTTGCGACCTCTGCGTTTGTGCTTTAAGTCTTCCTCTTCCCATAAGCAAATTTGCAGACAGTGTGTGAGAGTTACGTCAGCTGGATTGTCTACCTATTGTTGAGAACAATGCATATTTACACGATATTTCACAATGCATGTTTGGTGATAAGTAAGGTTTAATTTTTTCTCATGCTTGTTTTGCAGTTAGTGTGCCTCAAAATGCTTCCTACGATACACTATGCCTCTAATTCAAGGCATTTTGAAGTGGACTACATCAACGTGAAACAAATCATGAGACACAGTGCATGCGTAATGCAAAGTGACAACAAATCAGATCAATTCAGCTAGTAGAGTTAAGACCCGACAACGATGATAACACGTCGTACACTGACTTGACTGCCCATGCATAAGTAACGCCAGCAGATTTTGTTAATTAATTACTTCCGTTCGATGTCATGTGGGTACTAGGGATCTTCGCCCGCGATAACATCGTCTCGGAGACAGCACATGGTGCCCACGATCAACTCAAAACTCCACCTCCAGTGACTGGTTTCCTGACGGGTGGCCAGAGCTGACATGACCTTCCCCTCCGGCTGAGGCCAGGTCCGAAACATAGAACTGCAGCAGGCAGCACGATAGCGTAAGTCAGCACCGTGGACGTGATGGACAGCATGGGGTGGACCCTGGAGGCGGGCAGAGGGCCCAGGTTCCCCAAGGGATTCCAGGTCCGACGGCACAGCCATGTGAGACTGTTCAGCTCGTGAATGACCTCCGGTGAACGACTATCTACCTCCAGCAGAAAGTCTTGGGTGACGCCTGCAAGACGTAGCAGAAGGTGACTGATTTCGCACGGTCCAACTATGGCAAGGCTGGAACATTATGAGCTGGATGATCATTGGAGTTTGACGAGTATTTCCCTCCTTTGCTGTAGTCCTGTCATTAGACACATGCTCGCAATTCGATAAGATTCCGGACAGCATAGTGATCAACAGCTCCGGTGTCATGCCAGCCGTCAACTGTGTGAACGCCTTGGCGAGTTTTGCCTGGGCCAGTTGCACACGTCGAAGTCGGGTCCAGTCCTCGAGAGGGCACCTGTCGACTACGGCTTTGATCTCTGCGTTCACGGCTCTGAAGCCGCATGCGACGCGCTGGCCGGCGAACATGAACTTTAGAGGCAGTAATTCAGAACAGAGGCAAAATATGGAATGGGCGAAGGTCTCTACCATCAGATAAGACCATGTGATTGCCTCATCGCAGCCACCATCAACGATTCTGAAAGTCCAAAGAACACCACATAGTGCAAACGACTGGAACATTACAGCCGATATTAGGAACCTGTCCATGTACTTCATGCTTTTTACACCATCGGGAAAACTGCAAAGTGTCATCGCGTTGTCTAGCCTTGTGTGAATGAGTGCCATCTGACGTGTAAAATGACGTCTACCATAGCAGAAATTGGCTGTGAGTGCACCTTGCATAAGAATGAGCTCGATTGACATAATCAGCATGTCGAAACTTGCGTCAAAGATGGCCCGCTGCCTGCTCAGGGCCTTAACAGCAATGTTCAGAAGATGCCTCGTGGTTACGAACGAGTAGAATGTCAGTGTGACGTAGATGGTCGCGGAGTACATCAGCGAACGCCAGCCATTGGATGCGTACTGGCCGGCTGCCTTCATAAGGCCGATGAACACCCGGGTGGCGCCAGTGGCGTCTTGGCAATCGGGGTCTTTTCGTACAGTGTCATCATAATTGACCTCGGGGGAATCATGATGGAGAAAGCTCTTTGTGACCGACACCCGCATCATTATTGGGTAACTAAATACGTCCAGACGCGGACAAGAGGGGCTACCTCGGATAGAGAGAGTGACGTATCTCTATATGACGTCACCTGCGGCCGTTTCAGCTGAACAAACGTTTGGAGACGCTGGGCTGAGTGCTAGAGTAGCAAATTGGTAAGCTGACGCGCATTTTTGTGATATGGTAAATCGCTTCTTCTAAGTTGCAAGTCCTCAAGTCCCCAGGTGGGTGTGCAGGTCAAACGACGCAAAGTATCAAGCTGGTTGCAGTGAAGAATCTTGGGGATGACCTTTCAGAGCTGCTGAGAACGGCCGGATATCGTAGATCTCTCCTGCAAGCACTGATATCCAGCGAGTCCTCAGTGAAGTGCACAATTCAACGCAAAGCAACAGCACGGTCTTTCCAACAGGCCTGCCATCCACTGGTCGCCATAAACGGCAATCTGCACGACGCACTGGAGGAGGAGCCGAGGGTGAGCTCTCCCATGCTCAGGTTGTCCGCAACTGACAGCAGGGATTGTTCGCCACACGACCCCGGTCGGCCCTCGCTGCACTGCGTCTTTTATAAGAATTGTTCGGTGTGCACTGCTGGTGTGCAAACGTCGTTCGCTGGTGTAAATATTCAGAGCGAGCGGTTCAAAACGTGCTCAATGAGTTCCTACGCGAATGGTGATGACCGTTAGCTGATTACCAGAGTTTGTTATTTGGCCATGGCGTTTCACACGAATGCATTCACTTGGTTGGTAATCAATAAGCCGCATGCACGCTGTAATATTCCTACGGCGCCCGTGTTTTCTTAGCAAGAACTTCCACTGCATTCGACGCGTGCGAGGGAGTTGCCTCGTTTAGACATCAGGTAGTCTTCTCTGCAGGACATCGGAGCCAGGCGACTATTTGTTACTGCAACGCTCTTGACCCTTGTATGGGCTCGGCAAATATTGGCATACGCTGCGGTCTGTTTGCTACGTAATTCAGTGGACGGGAAGACAAATTTGTCATGTCATCTGGTAACGTCGCAAGCTATTCAATGACATCGTGACAGGCGATTGATTTGTTTTCGCTGTTTGAATAACTTCGCTTCATTCGCGTACCGTTGCAACGACTCGGTACTTTAACCAGAACTCC
>NW_023596691.1:0-35999 GCF_011947565.3 Pollicipes pollicipes | reverse complement strand
TAGAACCTAGCTTTATCGCATAAAGCCAGAAGTTACGCCTTGGCCATCCGTAAAACGGACCATTTGCAGCAAAAAGTATGAGCAGGTCTTGGAATTGGACACACAAAGCTTACGCATAGCTTTTAATATTTAAAACACCCTTGTTGCCTATGCCAACCGAGTCATCGTCCCCCTTCAGCTAACACGCACTCGGGTGGAGGCAAATTGATCTCCCCAAAGGTGTGTCCGGATGGTTTCCGAACGATAAGGCGTAGCCGCGCCAAATTTCGCATGGC
This sequence comes from Pollicipes pollicipes, assembly GCF_011947565.3. Lineage (NCBI taxonomy): Eukaryota > Metazoa > Arthropoda > Thecostraca > Pollicipedomorpha > Pollicipedidae > Pollicipes > Pollicipes pollicipes. The sequence continues at coordinate 35,724 of NW_023596691.1, read as the reverse complement.
TATAGGCTACTGAATATCGGATCATTTGGCATCCACAATTTATATATGTCTTGTACGGTCGCTGACCTATGGCAGGTCAAAGTCAGGCCATGGTTTCAGTGAAGGCAATTTCTGGGGAATCGTCCAACGTGATCCAACAACGGAGTGTAAGAAGAAGCCATGCATCTCTGAGATACTTTCTTAGGCAACACAGCAATTGAATGAACAATTACATTGACCTAGGGTCGGGTATAAAGGTCAGACCAAGGTAAAAACCAACCTGTTTTATTACTCTAGGGCAGTTTCTGGTGCTCATTTCGAATTCATTGATGACAGGAACTGCGTCATACACCTTCCATGAACTTCTTCAAGGTCAGAATAGATCATTGACCTAAAATAACCCAGGTAAAATTTTGTTTTTAAGAACACACTGCCTAGCGTAGTCTTTGTTGTTTACTCAAATGCAAAATTAAAGGCAGTCTTGTATGATTTTGGTCACCATGACCTTCAAAAGGTCAAAAAGGATACTGACCTTAAATGAGCATGTGAACTTTTGCTTTAGAACAGTTAGCTAGGCTCTAGGGGCCCTTTGGACACCAGCCTGAAGTTTAATCTTATTTGACCCGAAGGCCATGACCTAGGAGTCTCGAACTTTTGAACTAAGTGATTTAACGTAGAGGCCAACACACACTGTGGATTTTGTGTCTCTAGCTCTCTTAGTTCCTAAGATCTGAGGGGTCGAATTGACCCCCATCCGAGCGAAGGGTACCCAACTGGCCACCCTGGCGCGTGCTTGACATATTTTGCCTGAACGGGGCAAGTTTCAACAGCAGCGGAAGGCATTGGAGGCGTATTGTGTTCACCACAATGCGGCGTTGGCGTTAAAAGTTTACCTGTATCTTTTTACCTGTACCTGTAAAGTTTACCTGTAACCATCTACTCTTCTTGAGCTTTTGTTCAATTTTCTTAGACGTACTTATATGCTTCAAGCACTGTAAAGGGTTATCAACTTGATGTATTTCTTTTTTTTATTCAATTGCGCCTTTAAGTTGTATTTGAAATGCCCCTCTCCGAGGCGTGAATTGTCCGAACGGGCCGAAACGCCTCAAACCAAATAAAGTAACAAAGTCGCGATTGAATGTCTTTGTCCACTGAGAGCCAACAGACGTTTGTCATATGCTGAAATCGTGCTTAGGATCGCCAGATATGAACGACTCGACGGATATATTCTTGTTGACCTTTGTACACCGCATGGTTGATGGGGCGGCGTGATTTGAATGATGTTTCTATGACGGCATGCATTTCTGAATGCTCTTGAAATCGTCTACCACAAAACAGTGTGCTCATCTTTGCGGGCGTGTTAGCCGGGGAACTTTAGGGTCTTAAGAAGGCGGGGCTGTAGGCTACACCGGATGATCTACAAGATGGCTTTTCAGCTTAAAACCCCATACGAACGTGAAGTACTCCCTTTCAGTATTAATGCCTGCGGCGTGTAGCGTCTTTTTTCAAAGCGCGTCTCAGCTTAAAATGCTCTCAGCTTAAAATGGTGGACGTAAAATAAGGCGACTTCAAGGCTACGAATGTACAGCCGACTGCATGCATTTGTAGCCCGTTTGTCTTGCAACGCGGATTATTGCTGTATTGGTGTATGTTGGGTGATAACCAATGCTGAACTTTAAAAAAACTCACTATCACGAAATTGTTGGGAAAATGCAGCGAATGGATAACAGGTGGGTACGACTGACTAGCAATGGGTAGCGGGTGGTTTTAACTCAGACCCATGGGCAGCGGATGGATTTGGTAAAATAAATCTTACGCGTAAAATCGTGCCATAAGTGAATAACAGTGTTGCATTTCTGCTGTCAGCTCTGCACAGTCTGTCAATGTCATGACACTTCACGCCCGCTTCACCGCACTGGCCTCCTCGTCCTCAGGCGCAGTCTGCGCTGCTCGTAATCGGCCCGCACGGTCACGGACGCCGAACGCCTCCGGGCCAGCACCACTTGGAGCATGTGCTAACCACTGCCGACGCGGCGAAAGCCGTCCGAGGTCACTAGTGACCACTTAACATGCCTTCTTTCGAATCACGGTTCCTCTGGAGGCAGCTTTACACTAGGCAATGGTTCGGCATATCGCGATCACCTGGGCTCGAAGTAGAGCTATTTCTGTTCGTGCTTGCAACTCGTCGGGAGTCATAAGGGACGTCACTTTTTTACCGACGCTGCGGGGGTCATAGCTGCGTCTTAGGCGACGTCTGCCGTCTTCGTTTGCATTTTTCCTTGGCTGTGTGCAGCGGAATCACGTTTAGGTAACCCCAAGAAGGAAGTCCGAGTTATCGAAGTTGGCATACGCGCCCCCATTTCAAACTTCAGCGAATTTCCAGCAGAGTGCTGCACATTGGTGTCAAATTTACGACCTGTCGTGATGAAACTCACAGCCTCGAAACACCGCGTAACATTGAAGATGCCACTTAGGTGCTTAGATTAAAGGGAGTTGTTGTACATTTGTGGGAGGTTTTGAACTTAAATCGATCATTTTGAAGTTCATTTTTCCGTTTACAGCCCAGTACTTCTAGAGGTCTAAAATCCTCATGTTTCTGAACTACACGCCTGCAAAGATGTGCAGACTATTTCGTGCAAGCTTTCTCAATGTCATTCAGGCGTGCATGACGCCATTGCAACGTCATTCAAATTCCAGCCACCCTTTTAGATCTGGATCCCGCGAGCACGATTTCTAAACGTAGTGAACGTCAATTGCCTCTAAAACAGTCTTGGGCTGATTGTGAAAGCCTCATTCACGAATCGCGTTTGATTTTGATTTTGTTTTTGTTTGAGGCGTGTCGGCCCGCTCGGACCATTTCACACCTGGAAAGTATTATTTCAAATCAGTGTAGTTGTGTATGTGAAGGAAAAAATACGTACGCTTATTGACATTCACATCGCTCGAAGCAAACCGGTAAACCTGAGAAAATTGAAGAGAATGTTAAGCAATTCAAATTTGTCACGGTCCCTTCGAAAAAAGGCCTGCATATCTTTGCGTTCCTGTTGATACTTGGTACACTCTAATAACGTGTTTAACGGAAAGTGGATGATCGCACGGCTGACAGTGAGGACGAGAGCGAAATAACTATATGTAACTATGTGTAAGTGTAGTGAGTCCATTTCGCAGACGGCCCAACACCGTCTCTTGTAAACTGTCCTTACCACGTGCTAAATGACCAAGGGATAATATCTGGTCTGAATCATGAAGTTGTGTTCTGGTAGTAGCGGTCCATTGTCAGAGCCAAAAATGTTTTGTCAGTGCGCGAATCGAGGACTTCGTAGATGCACGATCAACAGGATGTGAGATACTGTCAAAGTTTCCTTGGTCAGTCGGTCAGCCGGCTCATTGCCCGTGATGCCTGCATGTCCTGGAATCCACAAATATTTATGTTCATGTCCTGCGTGCGTAATATATGATAGAGATCGACGATGTTAACGAGGAGGCGGTTAGTGAAGCCTGGGTCGATAAGAGATTGCACAGCTGCCTCCACATCCGGACAGATCACTATTGTTCCGGTTGTATGGTTGTGTTGTTGTATGTGCTGTAACGCGAAGAGGAACAGCAAACAATTCAGTCAAATATATTGAGGTGCCATCCGATAATCGGCAACTTTTATGGTACTGTTCAGTGCAAATTTTTGCTCATCCGGTGTGGTTATTGGCCTTGAAGCCACCGGTGTAAACAAAATTGCTACTTCGATTATTGGCAATCAGACCATTAAATGTCTGTTGAACAAAGCTCGTGAAAACGTTGGGATAATTACAAAGAAAGAACATTTTTTGAGGGGCAAACTGCCCTGGTGGTACTATTGAAACAGATGGCACGACAGAAGGCGATGAAGTAAAATAGAGAGTGGTACTGCAGGCAGTGGTTGGATGCGATTGTAGGTCCTGACCGGCGTTCTGCAGGCCCTATGTGATTGTAATGAATGTGAAGTAGGATATGTATAGATTCAAATGCAGGGTGATTGGAATTTTTTCGCGCTTGCGTTATGTATCGCAAGGTGTGTTCCATTCGTCGAAGTGCAAGAGGCATAACGTGGGCGTTCACTTCAAGTACTGAAATTAAGGTGTGCAGAAGTCCTTGGGCAATTCGCAATAACATATTTTGTATAATGAATATTGGTTGAAGAGTGTGTTGGCTGCCTCCTGCACATACCACGGAGCCACATTCCATGGTGGGAAGAACCAAGAATTTGTACAGACGAAGAACGTTTAACAGTCGGCACTGTATCTTGGCCAGGAAATGCATCTAAATAAATTTAGTCGCTTTAGTCATTTGGGGCGAACATGTTTCACGTGCTGTCACATCGATAATTGTGGGTCAAGTACGACGCCAACAAATTTGAAAGACTGAATGAAAGAAATGTAATGTCCATCTAATTGGATCCGAAAATTGGGAGGGCCATGCAGTTTTTTGCTGAATATTATAACTGCAGATTTGGGAGCGGAGAAACGGAACCCGTATCGCTCTGACCACTGCTGCACCATGTTCAAGGCGTCTTGGAGCCGTGGCAGCGAATGGTCATTCTCAACGTTCGAGCACCAGGTTGCGCTACCGTCCGCAAAAAGTGAAGAAAAAATGCCCGGTGGTAATGAGTCAAATAAATCGTTGTCATGAAATTAAAGAGAATCGGTGAGATGCAGCTCCCCTGTTGGAGGCCGTCCTCTAGATGGTCAGTGTCAGAAACGGTGGAGCTGCGTCCCACACGAAATGGTCTGATGCCAGAAAGAAATTCAATGAGGTAAGGTGCTAAATGGCCTTAAAACCCTAACTGATGGAACTTAAAATATGTACAGGTTTGAAGACCATGCTGTAGGTTTCGCTTATGTCCAGGAAAACAATAATCGCGTGACGTCTTTGTTTAAATGAACGTCTCATAACAGTTTCAACTCGGATGATGGGATCTATTGTGCTGCGATTGTATCGAAAACCACTATGATTTTTTTGTAGGCAAGCGGTTGCTTTACAGTCCATAAGATTCGCTTAACCACCATCCGCTCAAAAAGGTCTAGACATCTAGCAAGTGCGATGGGGCGATAATTCGATGGGTCTTTGGTGTCTCTTCCCGGTTTTGGAAGCGAAATAATGTGTGCTCCCACGCGTGGGAAAGATATAGGACGGCCACAAATCATTAACACCGTCAAAATAAAATGAAGCGTATCCTCCGAAAGATTACGGAAAAAGAGTAGTGTTACTGATTGTGGCCTACCGAGGTATTGATATACTGGTATAGAATTTTATAGCCTTTTGTAGTTCCAGGAACAAAAATGGTAAATTACAGTCTTCTGTATTACATAATCAGAAGCAAAACAAATAGCGTATAACCAAAAACGGGCTTGCACAAGATCCACCAAGTCTGGTTGGTAATTTCCGGAGGAGCGAATTACCAGAGAATGAAAAAGTGTGTTTTCCAAAGAGTGCTCAAACCAGTGTTCATAGTTGGCTTAGAGGAGCAGCAGCAGTTAACTGCTGAATGTATGTTTGCCAAGAATGACGTTTGGCACTCCTTATGGTTCGTCCGGTTCGAGCACGCTCATAATTTCGGGCAAGAAGGTGCGGCATATCACGATGGTGGTGAAAGTGGCGGAAGGCACGTCTCCGACGTGCAATAGTATTTTTAACCTCGGTCGTCCACCGTGGTACCGGGATGCGCCGTGATGGGGGTTTGGTCAGCGGAATTGCCGCGGTCGCTGCAGCATGAATAATATGTGTACTAAGGTTAACACCCTGCTCTGGTGATCCGTAACAATCTCGGTTGACATGACATAGTTCCTAAAACTTGGCCCAGTCTGCTTTTCGTAAATTCCAGCAAAGTATGAAGCGCGAAACTGCGTCGGCGGCTGAATCGAGTGTAAACTTTAATCGGAAAATGGCCGTTGTCGTATATATCTCCCTTAACAGTCAAATCAAAGGATGCCCCTATTGACGATGAGCACAGCAACGGGTCGATGGCGGTTTGCGTACCAGTGGGTAGGTGGCGGTAGGTGTTTTAATTCCTTTATTTAACAAGGCTAACTTATGAGCATCAGTGAAGTCCTCAACCAAATGTCCTCGGCGATTGACAGCCTGGGCGCCGCTACTCCAAGCTGGGTTGTGACCGCTAAAATAGCTGGGGATGAGAAAGGGTTATGAACGTGAGCGACTTGGTTAAGTTGCCGTGAGAGCCCGCGTTATCGTAAGCTGAGGGAATGTACACAGAATATACATCGATGTTGCGGCCATTTAGTCGCACAGAAAATTCAATAGCCTCTAGGGGTGGCCTCTAGCCTCTAGCCTCTAGCCTCTAGGTGTGTGCTATGTCATTTTTTAAAAATAAGGCGCAACGCCACCTTGGCGACGCGCACTGACTGTGTTGTCACTACGATACGAGGGATAATTTTACATTCTAAAGTTATATGGGTCGGTAGGACAAAACAAGGTTTCCTGTGCGGCGATAATGATGGGAGCTTATATCGCAAAAAGGATTTCATTTCAGACCACTTTGAAGTAAGACCGGGACAATTCCACTGTAAGATGACGGCACTTAATGGTGGTGTGACACATCCCCACCGGTTGGTGGAAATCGGCCGGACGAAACTGACCGAGGCCGGCCCATGGCCACCCTTACAGGGGGCGGAACCGGCGGCCTTCACGCAGGCGTGTTACAGCAGGTGCTGTGCAGGGGAAGGGGGGGGGGGCCGTCCGTGCGGCGGCCAGAGGGACCCGGCTGCCGACCGTTCGTAGCCGGAGGGCTAGAGCGTCGGCCGGCCTGGGGACGGGAGGGCACGGAAGGCTGTACATCTGAATGCGTGGCCAGGACCGGCTCGAGAGAACGACTTTGCTGGGTCCGTGTGTTTGATGTAGCCGAGACAGTCTTGACCGGAGCAAAGCGGTGGTAACTGGGGAATCGGTTTTGTTTGTGCACTACATGTTGCTACTTTATTTTCTCCATGTCGGACACTGGGAAGAGTTGGCGCTGTGGTCAGCACTTCCACAGCTTAGACATTTTTGAGATGTGCACACGGGCCGCTCGTGAGGGTCTCGCTGCACTTGAGGCATCTTGCACTCTGCAGAACTTGCTACCGTGTCCGAAACGTTGACAGTTAAAGCACCTGAGAGGATTGGGTATAAATGCCTGACTTGACATCGGAGGTAGCCGGCTGTGAGTTTCTGGGAGGCGGGTGGTTGCAAAGGTCAAAAGTGGTAAGCTGTTGTTATGGCGCTGTCCGTTACGGAGCGTGTGGCTCCGTAACGGTCAGCGCCTAAAATGGTGCCTTTGGTGGTATTTCTTGGAAAGTGGAGAGAGATCTTAACTCTCTTAATTGTAAGGCCCGAGTGACGCTCTGCTGGTCCCAGACTTGTGCCTGGTTCTCGATATTTCTTCCCGAGAACCGGTACTGGTTCTTGGTTCCGGAACCAGGAAGAACCCAGGAACCAGTCTGGCAATAACTCGAAAGATCCAGCAGGAACCAGGATCCAGTTTGACAATAAGTCGAAAGATCCAACAAGAGCCAGGATCCAGCTTGACAATAAGTCAAAAGATCCAGCAAGAACCAGGATCCAGCTTGACAATAAGCCACAATACCCAACAATGACCAAGATCCAGCTTGACATGAAGACGAAAGATCCAGCAAGAACCAGGATCCTGCCTGATATAAAACTGAAAAAACAACAAAAACCAAGATCCAACTTGGAATGGACATAGGGGCCCAGCAAGAACCAAGATCCAGCCTGGCATTATGTTGAGTTATCCAGCAAGAACCAAGACCCAGCCTGGAATATGCATAGTGATCCAGCAAGAGCTGTGATCCAGCTCAGGCTTAAGATGGGGATTCAATTTCAGCAAGAACCAAGATCCATTCTAAAATTATGTTCAGGAACCAGCAAGAACCGGAATCTTACCAGGAGTTCTTCACAGCAGTTGATGCTCACACTCCCCACTTTTTCAGGTCCAGCAATGTGTGCTATTCTTAATGTAAATTAATAAGATTAAGTCTATGAACATTGCTGGTTACCTGCTCAGGCTGTTTTTCATACACCATAACAAATGTGTTGTTCTTGTACGTTATTAGCATTACAAATTCACAAGAATAAAATCAATAACTTGTCACGATACAGGTATGATGCAGACCTGCTAGGTCTTCAACCGGGCTGTTAGCTGCCTAATGCTATTCTGAAAATGAAAGGCCCGCTCTTCCGTGCGTTTATCATAGAAATAATGAATACTATATATATATATATATATATATATATATATATATATATATACATACATACATATATACACATCTATATCAGTTTTCATAAGAAAGGCACACAGTGATTATCAATCACATGACGCCACACCCACCCGCAACACCTCGCACACCAATGTGGCCCAACAGCGCGTCACTCATCAAGGCAACAGATAGGGAAGCTATTATCACACGTTTCGTCTTTCTAAAGCCCAGAGGGAACATGACGTCAAGGAACTAAGGCTGCTGATGGTGAGATTACTCTATGTGAGAATGCTGGACAACGGCTCTGTTTTATTGACCTCTTATTGCTCACACCAAAAAAACACACCATCCAACGTGTAATAATCAATTTAAATCATCCGCAACAATATCAGACACAAGCAAGGATTGTATGTGTTGTGATGCAGTTTCTGATGATAACAAATGCACTTTGGGCACATGATATGCCGCAAGGCTTGAGACGCAGCTCAAAAGAGGGGAATGGAAACTTCAGATGATTTTTTCCAAGAATATATAGCATGTTGCATGGTTCTTCTAGATATTCTATTCCAGATACCCTAGAATATTCCATTTCGTTCTGTTTATTCTTCTAGGCATTTCGAAAGTGGCTAGAAGGTAGACAAATTAAGCAACCACATATTCATTTATTTATATTTATATAAATATACGCACATATATATATATATATATATATATAAAACCATCTAGTAGTGGTACGGAACAAATATTGATCAGCTGATAAAAAAATGCATTTTTCCGAAGTTAAAGCTCAGCTGGCGCGCTTTCCATAACAATGTGAAACGGCAACGCGCTGCTAGTGTGCGGTCGTTGTGAAATGTGAGATCTGCGGTAAGGGGGAGGTAACTGTCGAATCGTAACTGCTCTTTCTGACAAGACAGCGAAAACCAGGAACCGGGCTGGATGTTACCGGGGTCTGTGGTCGTGTCAAAATTTATTGGAACCAGGGCCCGGCATTAGCAGGCAACGGAGCTAAAGAATGTAAGTCAGCTCTGGCCCAGCCATAGGTACAACACCAGAAAACCATCCCAATATCACGGGTTACCATCAAAGCTCAGCAATAATTTTATGCACATGCCCAGCCCACCTCCAGACCAAAGTTAGTCCCACATTGGTACTGTTTTATCATGCACACAATTAATCTATATCTGCCCTGAGCCTTGTGCTCAGGCTTCTGGAAAAGCTGTATTGTTGTTACAGAGTCAGGGCATGCTGTTTATTGTGACTTGTCTGTGATGTACTGATCTGCTTTTTTAGAGTAAAGTATTTGGGTTGTACAGGGTGACCTATTTAGGCCAATTTTTCCGAGGTCTCAAGACTGTCAGAGTACTCCATATTCTGACCACAGGGGTCCAGTGTTGGTAAAACAACTGGTGTGAAATGTGAGACATGGTGTTCAGTGTTCATGGCATGTTGTTATTTCTGTCGCTTGCCAAATAACTTATGGGAACCTAAGGCTGGTATTGACAGAAAAACGAGGGAAACCAGGAGCTGAAGCCAGTGCTTACACAGTAATTAGTGGGAACCAAGATCCAGGGTTTTGCTTTGTATAAGAACCAATGGGAACCAGGATGCAGCATAATGCTTTACCAAAAGATCCATTAGGAGCCAGGGTCCAGGGTGTTGTTTTGTCGAAAGAACCAGTGAGAACCAGGATTCAGGGTCTTGTTTTGTTGAAAGGACTAGTAAGAACCAAGATCCAGGGTCTTGTTTTGTCGAAAAGACCAGGGTTTACTTTGTCGAAAGATCCGGTAGAAACCAGGATCCAGGGTTTTGTTTTATCAAAGGAACCATTGGGAACCAAGATCCAGAGTCTTGTGTTGTCGAAAGATCCAGTGGGAACCAGGATCCAGCATCTTGTTTTGTCGAAAGAACCAGCGAGAACCAGGAACCAATATTGGGAGCCAGGCACATGTCTGGCTGGTCCTAAGTGGGTATGGGGAATCCGTGGCAATATACGTGTGGAAGCAAATGTTGGGTGACTTGGATTTTGTCTTATCTTTGTGACATACCTTATAGTGTGCTCAATACGTCGGGGGGCTAAAGGTATAATGAGGGCATCTACTTGGAAGTGCCGAAATTGGGGATGTGCGCAATGCTCCTCGTGCAAGCCGCAAGAACATATTTTGCGCAACGGTTAGGGACTTAAGACTGCCTTCCGTGCCACCTGCATACACCACGGATCTGTATTCACTAATAGGAAGAGCCAAAGACTTATGTAGTAACAATAGCGTATGCCGGTCAATACCGTACCTTGATTCCGAAATGTACCTAAACAAATTCAAGCGTGTCACGCATTTGGTGCAGACATGCTCAACGTTTTTGGACATGGACAACCTCGGGTCGAGAACGATGCCTCGAAATTTGAACGATGAAAGAAAAGGAATATTGTGCCAGTCCAGTTGGAGAGAATATGTCGGTGCATCTAGTCGCCTCTTGCTGAAAATCATAGTGACTGATTTTTTAGCGGAAAAATAGAGACCGTAACGTTTCGACCATTGCTGTATTTTGTAAAGGGCGTTTTGAACGCGTGGCAATGAGTAATCATATTCTTCATCTGAGCACCAATTTGCGCTGTCATCCGCAAAAAGTGACGAGGATATGCCTGGAGGGAGATCATCAAGTAAATCATCTGTCATTAGGTTAAAGAGCATTGGAGATATACAGCTACCTTGTGGAAGACCGTTGTCCTGAATGCGAACACCGATATGAGACCGACGATCTATGTATATCTATATATCTATAGGTATGAATGAGACCGCCGATCGGCATCTTACATGGAACGGCCGCGTCCCTGAGAGGAATCTTACAAGACAGTGTGCCAAATGTCCTTTAAATCCTAACTTTTTTAGTTTAAAATTTAAAGCTGGCTTATATATAATATCATAAGCGCGAGTAATATCCAGAAACACAGCAGTGGCTTGACATTTTTGGCGGAATACGCGACGAATATCTGTTTGGAGATGAATAGTATGATCACAGGTGGTATGGTTACGTCGAAATCCACATTGCTGATCCGACATGAGTTTCTTATAGTCAATTATCCAGGCAAGGCGCCCGCCAACCATGCGTTCCATAAGTTTTTCCCAAACAGCTGGTGAGCGCCATTGGACAGTAGCTGACTGGGTCGTGTGAGTTCTTGCCTAGGCTTGGTATCGGAATTATCATTGTTTCTTTCCTTGCTTCCGGAAGAATATGAGGGAACCACAAATCATTGAAAACTTTCAATATAAACTAAAGCATGCTGTCCAGTAAAAGACAGAAGAAATCGTAATGGAGTTCATCCCGACCTACTGAAGTGTTACCGGTGGATTTAACTGCATCGCAGAGCTCTGGGTAAGAAAATGGCGCATTGTAGTCCTCTGTACTGTCGGAAAGAAAGCAATAGGATGTAGGTGAGATCGGGGTCCCGCTTGATCTATGAAATCTGCTTTGTAATTGTCAGAAGAACTTCAATGTGCTAGACTTTGGGGGAGGACCTCCATGACCTGTGGTCATGATGTAACTAAAGCATTATTGATGCGGAGACCTGGATGAGAAATAGACGGCTGCTTACCAGAAAGTGCGCAAACTCATCCCCAAATTCTGCTTAACGGAGTAGCTGATGTAAATTGTTGTAGAAAGTTTAACCAGGAAACAACATTTGGCGGCTCTTATGATTTTCCTGGTTCGAGCACGTTCAGAGTTGCGGGCGAGTAGATGTGGAATATTATGATTGCGTTTGATAACTTCAAAAAAGCACGTTTATTTCTGGCAATGGCCTTCTTAACATCATCTGTCCAACACGGCACAGGGAGGCGTCGTGGTGGGGGTTATGTCAGTGGAATTGTCGCGGTTGTTGCAAAATGAAGAATATGTGTGATAAGGTCAACTCCTTGCTCTGGTGAATCATCGCAATGATGGTTGGTAATGCAAAGTTCCTGAAAATTGGTCCAGTCTGTCTTTCGCAGAATCCAACGGGATGCATATCGAGGAACTGCATCAGCAGCAACATCAAAAGTGGTACAAATATGAACCGGAAAATGGTAGCCGGCGTGGACATCTCCCTCAACAGTCCAAACGAAGAAGGTTCCTATTGTGGGAGAGCACAACGACAAGGCAATGGCAGTTTTATTTCCAGTGGGTGGGTGGTGATAAGTGTTATTGCCTTTGTTTAGCAGGACTAAGCTGCGTGTGTCAATCAAATCTTCAACCAAATGTCCTCGGCGATCAGCGGCTTGGGTGCCGTTACTCCATGTTGGGCTGTGAGCGTTTAGATCGCCGAGGATGAGAAAAGGCTTTTGAAATTGAGCAATGAGTTGGTCAAGTTGCCGTAAGAGCTCCGTGTTGTTATAATTTGGTGTAATGTATGTTGGGTGTGTGTCGATGGTACGATCACGCAGCAGAACTGAACATGCAACAGTGAAGAGGTGTGTCAAGAGTGAGTGGTGTGTGTGTGTGTGTGTGTGTGTGTGTGTGTGTGTGTGTGTGTGTTTATTCTTGACTGATGTGCAGTGCGACCCCACCTTGGCGACGGTCACCATCCGTGGTGTTACAGCGATATAACGAGTAATTTGGCATTTTAAAGTTATATGTGTCGGTGGGACAAAACCATATTTCCGGAAAGGCATTGATGACTGGAGCTAATACGCCAGAATGAGCTTTCATTTCAGACCCTTTTTTAAATGTGACCGCGACAATGCCACTGTAAGATGAAATACATTTTATGACGAAGAGACCCATCCTCCGTTGTTGATGGCAATCGGCCGAACGAGACAGACCGAGACCGTCCCATCGCCACCCTCACTGATGGACGGGACCGGCGGTCTTCATTCAGGCGTGTTACGACAGGTGTTGTGTTGGGGGGGGGGGGAGGGGAATTAACGTTCTCGTGGCGGCCAGAGGGACCGGGCGGCCAGCTGTTCATAGCCGGAGGGCTAGAACGCCAGACGGCTTGACCTGCACGCGGCTCACGCATAGCCGGCGGACTGGAACGCCGGCCAGCCTAGGGACGGGAGTGAACGGGCGTCTGGGCATCCGGGCGCCCAGCCAGAGATGACTCAATGGTGTTTTTTCTGGGTCTGCGTGGCTGACTCAGTTAAAACAGAGGAGCGAGGGGTAAGGAGCTTTAGGGGAGGCAGCTGGGTAATGGAATCTGTTTGTGTTCCACATGTGACCATTGTGACTTTTGCTATCTGTGCATATGTCTTACTGGACTGCGATGACATCCTGGACTCAATAGCGCGCCGTGCCTTGGGATACGACACACCTGTCTTGGCCTTTTCAAAGCAAATATATTTTCTCTCCTCCATGTAGGACACTGAGAAGAGTTGGCGGTATGGTCAGCACTCCCACGGCTCAAACATTTTTGAGGTGATGTACAGAACAGACCCCTCATGAGGGGTCTCGCCACACTTGGGACATCTGGCGCTTCGTTCGCAGAACTTGCTGCCGTGCCCAAGCCGCTGACATTTTAAAAAACCTGAGTGGATTTGGTATGAACACTCTAACTTCATAACTGAGGTAACCAGCAGTGAGCGTTTCGGGAAGCCGGGTGGTAGGTAGCAAAAGTGAGAACAAGCAGGCTGGCGTCGCGACGCCGGGCCATCTCTGAAGGTCGTCAGACGTCGGACATGACAACATTTTCGCCCACGAGCACCGCCAGGATCTCCTCCTCCGTCATGCAACGGAGCTCAGGCGCGAAAATGGTGCCTTTGGTGGGTGTTTTCGGGCGTGGCGGAGATACACCGTTACATGCTTGCCACAGAATTCCGTTGTTTTTGAGAACAAACCCTGGTCTGTACGTGGGGGTTGTTCTGATGACTAGTGATCCGTTTGCCGGTTGTTTCAATTTTCAGGTTCGCATAGGCCGCAGATAGCCTGAATTTGCTTTGATGGCAGGATAATGGTGATATCTCGAAACGACGCATTTTCATCACAAGGTTGGACGACAATGTACGAGCCGAGAAGATCCAAAATTGGCTCAGAAGGCAGGCGAACACTGGTCATTGTCGGGCGAGGGTCAGCATCAGGGCGAGTGGTTTAAAGACGAGCGAGGGTCGGAACCGGGGCGTTCGACGGAGAAGGCTGCTGTCCAGCCACCGTAGTGGAAGTGTACGTACCAATGGTCATGGCCTGGCACGAGCAAGAGGTCATCGGGCGATGCTGCGGCCAAAGCGGGGCCGGCAGCACTTCCGTCGTCTATGTCCAAGGGCGTATAAATGTGGGAGGCCGGGCTCGAATCCGTGCCAGTGTCATCTCTGCGTTTTCCGCGCTTCCCCATGGTGGGGCAGCGGGAACAGATCAGCTAAACTCGAGTGAATGATACGAGTTTTGGACGAAGTGCGAACAACAAAGCAACGGAAACTATGATAAGAAAAAAGAACTCCCTGGCAGAGAGCCGCAAAAGGAGCAACCGCTTCTATCAAAAATGGTCTTGCCAATCGGGCGCAGTCAGCAAGAGGGTCGGCGATGTCTCCTTCCGGAGGAGAAGTGCAGTTAGTGCCACATCATATAAGAACTTGGACATGGTTTCTTTCTCGCTAGTTATCATGGAAATAAGACATGTATTCGAATGACTTAAGAATAACGTAATAACCAAGTATGTGAATAAAAGGAAGCATCTCAAACTTACGGATAGATATACAAGAACACCATGAGAAAGTGGGAAAACACGAGCACGTAACAATATTTGGCTCAGCAAACATTTCAATTTCCGACAGTGCCAGCTCTCGTCGAGTTTGGAGTGTCATAAGTAAGTGCTCGGTGGCAATTTCACATGGCTAGTTTGGCAGCACCTCAACGTCACACAAACGTTCCCTGACGCAATCAGACAATGACGTGTTCAGGAATATCATTACTAAGTAAAGAAATTGTGTTAAGTGGGCTTATCTCATCGTGTCTGGTGCGTGCTATCTTCAGATGCAGAACATTTCCTATAACCGAAAAATATATCTGTCTACAGGTGATGTCACTGCCAGAATGACCGGTGTGGGACCGTCTTGAATATTACATCGGCGGTTGCCTTGCACCCGTGTGCCTCACGGAGGCCTCATGCAGCAAGTCCTAGCGTCCATAACATACGGGCGCACAGTTATCGAGAATACGCATACCCGACTTTATGTTAGAAGCAGCAGCGCAATATTCCGCAACGGTCAACTCGAAATTTTCCGTTTAAAAATTGTGCTTCACTTTCATGCTGCCTCGATACTTTTCGCACAGCAAACGTCCTACCTTGTGCAAAACACTCCTACCAAAGCCATTGTGGTGGTCGAGCTCATAAGTCTAAGAGCTCGATGTAAACACTGTTACGTGCTCCATTGACATCGCGGACGTTCTGTTCAGCACTTATTTCATCGCTGGATTTGTCAGTGAGTATGAGGCTTTCGTAAAAAGCATATCCCGCCAATTCAACATAAAGAGTATTACTGAATACACCAGAGTTGGTACTGCCGTCCAACACCTGGATAACATCATCTGGCCGCGGACGACTGAAAGGTACATTCACGTTCGCCTCTCCTCTTCGTTCGGCTGGCATATGTCCTCCCGCCATTTACTGGGAGCCAATGACATGTAAATGGAGGTTGGATGCGGTCGGGTGTTGACATTTTGCATGGAACCTTACATCGAATTTCGCTGCGACGGCACAACTCTGTCTGAAGGCGGAGAGAACAAATGGTCCGTGCCTGCAAAAGTGCATTTGGTTTTTTTCCCCGCGTCTGATTTCGGTCACCATCCTACATGACGCCTCAGTGGTGAATCGCTACAAATGTTTTTAGTGAGTCAAGCTAATCAAATGGATATTATAATGGCAAACGTGTCGAGTAACACAACAGATCGTCGTCATCCATAACAATGGAATTTGGATGGTACGACCGCAACCGCAATATGATTGACTTCATAGCTGAATATTGTCATTGCTAATAACACTGACATTGTTGACAATTGTCAAACTGATTCTGTTCCTTCCGTTCCCGCGCTCCATCTTTTCCCAGTCACGTGAACCTGTATTATTTGATTTTTGGTGTAGAGACCGCCTGCGCAGAGCCAATACAGTTCAAACAACAAACTCTAGGAATTCACAAAAGCTTTGTTGCTGTTCCATGCATACGTAAAGGCCAGATCGCTTTTAAAACAGGGCACCAAAAGTTCCACACTTTTGAAACGTCAATAATCGTGTCATGTTCTTCGAAGTGCTGTGTAAGGAAAGAAGTCGGCCGAGGTCTTCTGTCCTGAATAAGGAAGGAAGTGAGCAGAGGCATTTTGTACCGAGGGAAAAGCGAGCCACCCAGGACCCGCCATGAAAATAATCGTTTTCTAGTCTGGTGCTAAGACAGTAGTATTGGCCTTATTCCTCGGAGAAAAGCCAAGATAATGTATATACAGTTGGGTTGATATTTCGGCAAAGTTGTCTTTATCGAAACAATAGCTGAAGTGAACTCAAAAACGCCTGCCGGTGATCCGACTCCATTTTTTAGTTTTTTTTTAAAGCAAGCCGCAGTTTTGACAGGGCCACCATCATTCACGGGATTTAGACAAAGAACGATTGCACGTGATTCACACGATAAAGTGCCTACCTAACAATTAGAATGCGCGAACATACGTGTACCATGCAAATAAATTCAAGCAAGTTGGCATCACACATCACGCCTCATTCAAACATGAAAGCGAGTTGAAATAAGCAAGCATCGCACGTCGCGCAGCAATTAAACATGCAAGGATTTCAATTGAACAGGCATCGCACCTCACGCGTCAGGCATCGCTTCTGGTGTAAGCGATTTTTAAGTAGCACACATCACTTATAAAGGCACATATCACCTTCGCATAATCGGCCATGATGAGCCCTACTTGTTAAGATGTGGTCGACGACTTTTTATAAGAACAGATTTACTTATTTTCCTGTCTGGGTGGTCCTGTACTCTGCAGATGGCTTTGAGCTCTAAAAGGGGCAAAGGGTCCATACTTCCCTCGATTTCAGCCTGAGCGTGTTTGTGCCAAACAATGGTCACCGAAAGCGGTTATTCCCTGTTTTGTTTTTTAGAGTTCCGCAGGTGCTAATTATATCTTAAAAGAATGGGGGTACATGGACTCCCCGACATAGATTATGTCCTTTCCATGGTGTTTCCCACCTATTACACTTGATTTTGTAAACCACGTTGTTTTGCGTGCAAACCCTCTTGAAACCCAGAACTGCATAAATGCATCTATTGCCACCCGGGCACTTAGGCTTTGAGATGGAAGGTTTCACCAGATACTTTTTTTAAGGTTATTGAACGTTTTCCACACCATGCGTTACGTGCAGTTTTGATTTTTTAACAATGCATTTGATTTTTTCAAAGCAAGTGCTCATCTTTGTAAGATAGCATTACGAATCCGTCTCCGATAAGACGCGTTCCCGCCTCCTACCACCCCTAGCTCACGCGCTCTATAATTTTCTACTTCTTTCAACAGTCTACCTAACAGTTACGGAGGATATCCGTTCCCCAACAGCAAAACCCATATTTTGTTTATGCTCTTTCTTTTCTTTGTTGCGGCTGCTCCTCCTTTCCACTGACACTAGCGTATCCAAATATGTGACCCCCCTTCCGCCCCCTGTATGCTCCATTGTAAAAGCTAGATTTGGGTGCTGGTTGTTCATGAACTCCAAAAACTCTTCAAGGGCACGCTGTCCGTGCGTCTATACCCCAGCATAATCATCGATGCATCTAAGAAAGTTGGTCTTAAGGGGCTGGCGGCCAGGGCCTTCGTTTCCAATTGGTCTAAAAATATTGTCGCCGCCAGAGGAGGAACGCATGGATTTCCCATTGCTGTTCCCAATTTTTGTCGGTAGAAGTGACCTCTGAACGAGAAAACATTACCCTGGAGACACTGTTTTAAAATATCGCAGATATCTTCTTTTGATAGACCGAAAGAATCAATTTCATTGAAATGTGTATCTACCTCAGCTTTCACGGCAGCGAGAGCCTCATTGACTGGCATAATGCCATATAAATTGACATCTACTCTGAAGAAAATGCTGCCTTCTGGAAACCCTTCTGCCTGCGAATGATTAGAAGCCTTTTTCAAAAAGGCTTTGGTGTCCCGCAGATGAGTGGGAACAAACCTCAACAGTTGGTTAAGTATCTTCTCTAAAAGACACGAAGTTATTTCTGCAGGATCGCCACACGCAGATATGACAGGTCTGAGGAGCACTGCAGGTCTGTAATCTTTAGGAAGCCCGTAGGATACAGGCGTTTACTGTGTCTGGGTGTCAAATCTTTGATGGTTTTCTCCGAAAGTTTTCCGCCAACTGTGCTCTTAAGTGTTCTTTTCGTTTTAGCCTCTGCCTGAGGGACCGGGTTCCTATTCAGCTTTTCATAGCTGCTGCCATCGTCAAGTATAGCCTTAGCCTTGTTAACATAAGTCAGCCTGTCTAAGATTACGTAACATTTACACTTATTGCTCTGTTTAACTACTGTATCATCATTTTTGCTAAGGTCCCTGATTAGGTTCCACTGGTCTGCAGTGACATTTAGTTTGCCTACTTTATGGTCCTTGGACGTGCGCAGTACGTCATCCTTCAATTTCTGTAGGCGACTTCTACTTCATTACTGGAAGGTTCCGTAAAGTTCTTACCGATGTCTGGAAATCTAAACGACAGATTTGGGATGCGACCTCGATGACGCTGATCTTCGTTGCGATCTTCTGCGTCTGCCTCACCGAGGTCACAACGTGCGTTCGCCGGTTCTGGTGGTACTGTTGCGTCGTCTATTGAAGTTGGTCGATCTTGTCCCGGTACAGTTGCAGTGCAAACTGCGTTGCCGTCATTAGGCAATTTTGAAATGTAGTCTTTCCACGTTCACCGTATGCAAAACGCTCAATTCCTTTTCTACTTGAATTAAAATGTCCTTATATGCTGACTGTGCTTGCGCAAAGTTGGCTGGAAGGTCCTGCGGCATTAAGTTCCACGGACGACACATTATTCACTCTCTTCTGACTTGTTTGTCAACCAGTTCTTCATGTCAATGGTTCACCTGGCGCTTATCTTGAAGTTGTGCAAATTTGTTAACCAGTCTTGGTCTACTTTTGGAAATAGCGCTGTCAAAAACTCGTTCACACGTCACATATAGGTAAGCGTACCTCCTCCATTCTCCTGGTTTTTCTCCGAGGAATAAGGCTAAAACCAGCGTGTTATCTGTGTGAATAATGCTCCTCGCTAATGCACTGAACAACTAGTCTGGTGGTAGTTCGCATGATTCGCCAACTATGCAATCACAACACATACAGACAATCTGTTTGACGGGCAAAAACAGCTTCATCATGCGCAGGGGTCCTCCGACGCCAACCTGCAGTCAGCATCATATCTAGTCGGTGTTTTTTTTCTTGGAATGGGCTGGCCACTACACTGAACCCAAATTAAATAAACAAGCTGCAGTGAACCAATTCAGAAACGAGAACGCCGTAGATGCTCGTCACTTAAGATTCCTCAAACGTGAATGGTGACCGTTCCATCTTGCAGCCTCTCCTGATATAGCTTCGCCTTCCATTTTTGCTCCGGGCCCGCCCGAGAGCAGCTCTGCCTGGCCTTCAGGCCATGAGTGGCCAGCTCAGAGAGCTTCTCCAGTCCAAGGACGTGCCCGGACTGACATCTTCCCGACGATTCCACTAAGGTCGGCGCTGCGGAACGTGTGTGAGTGCGCGGTGTCCTCTAAGATAGCAAACAATTGACGCATATCACCGTAATATCGCGTTTTAAGCACTGTCGCCGTGACAATGGTCCCGCTTTTAACTTAGTTTGCTATCGGCTGGGGATTATTTCCTCTACGTCTGCCCGTTCTTGAGATAGGGACTATTTGCAAAGCATACGGGCGTGATGGCTCGGCAGAAGTCTTCTGCTGTTGTTTCGACAAAGGCATGCTGCCGAAATATCAGCGCATCTACATCTCCATTCCTCTGGTTTTTCTCCGAGGAATAAGGCTATTACTGTTGCCTTATCCATGTGAATAATGTTCCTCGCACATGCACTTAGCAACTTAGGCATTTCTCATTGTCAAAGGATCAATTCAAAGTTGTATATCCTCATATAACATTACCATTTTACACCAGCTTGAAAGATCCACAAGAATTGCATCCGCTGACAAACATAGCCTAACTTTGACCCGCTAAAACTTCTGTTCATTTTTGTACCAAACGATCGGCCATTTCATTCTGAATGTTACTGCACCCAAACGCCTGCTATTCTTTTTCTACAAAGATTCGACTCGAGTGGGTGCATTTCTGGGATCAGAGCTCACGCTAAGCAGTGCTTGTTTATGTGAACCCCACCATCCGATCTTGCCATTCCAGGCCTGCAGCAGAATATGGGACGAAAGTTTCACGTGCCGCAATGCTCAGCACGCTCCATCCAGCCCCCGACGTCCCCTGACCATTAGAATGTCCGCTGTCGCCAACCGCAGGCCATATATGGCAAAGGCGACTAGCGGCCGCCTAATGCGACTTGCACCGGCCCCTCCACGAATGGGTGAATCGGAAGACAAGCGGTCTGACTAACTGAGCTACCGGGACGGCTAGCGCACCGGCACTGCCATTGCCATTGCCAGTGCCCACCAATGGGTTCCGCGCCCATGCAGGCCATACAGACGGCGACTGCTGGCCGGCGTCAGCCTACGCTCAGGCTGGCAGCGGACCGTCAAGCAGCTGACCGCGGTGTGCGCCTCCCGCGCGCGGTGTCCGGCTCTGTCCGGACGGTCGTGAGCTCGGGCCTCAGCGCCTTGCACGGCCGTGTAGCGGTGGATAGCCGAGTGGGCTCCGGCTGGCGCGGCACCGACGCGCCGAAAGCGGCTCCGGCCGGCCGCAGCCCCTCTGAGCCGACGCCACGCGCCGCATTAGCGGCACGAAGCTCCGCCACCGGTTCGCGCCGCCGCCGCTCACTCCGTGCCTCTGTGTGCAGCGGATCCGCAGCCTTGGAATGCGCTTACCGCCAGGCTGGAGAGGATCACGGCATCTGATATCTGTGCATACTAGCGATGCTAACTCCAAAGCCGCGCTCGTGATCAGATTTCTTCTCACGGTCTTGCCATCACCTTTTCGAAGGGTTGATTCAGCCAGACACAATAGCAATTTCCGGGTTTTTCCTATTATCCGTTCAAAAGAGGGTTAATTCCGAAGGGTGATTTGAAAAACGCCGGCTGCCCACATGATCCCATAGGATCTGTGTCTCGGCTTCGGAATTGATTTAACAGAGCGTTTCAATTCATACTTTTCTCCGCATGATCGTTATCGTCCGCCCGCCGGCCACCGCCTTGTGCCGTAGAGATTGCGAGCGCGCGCGCACACACACACACACACACACCACACACACACACACACACACACCCACCCACACACACACCACACACACACACACGCACGCACGCACGCACGCACCACCACACACACACCACACACACACACACACACACACCACACACCACACACACACACAACCACCACACACACACACACACACACACACGAAAAAAACATGAACTACCATTGGTGATCTATGCTTTACTATTTTGTGATTTGAAAAGATATTGGTTACTGAAAACTAAACGAATCGGGGTAGCGTAAAATCAAACTTTTTAGAAAAAGCGGTTCATTGCGGCGATGTTAATATGAACTCGATCGTATCGTTTCTTTTTGTGACCTGTAATGTTATTCTGGGCATAGCGCGTCTACAAGTTCCAATATTCCCGGTAGGTGTCGCTGGTTGTGGTGCCCTTCGTGCGGCCCCCATCGGCGCAGCCTCTACCAAGAATTCGGGGCAAAATAGATCAAGACGGAATATGCCGTAGCCACGGGAGGAAATTCCCCACGGCTAACATCGGCTGGCATTCCCATTAGCGAAGGTTTTATCGCACTAGCAACGACAGAAAATGGCGAAAAATTGAGGTGATGGGATAGGGATATAAAAATCGGAATGATTAGGAGCGATGTTCCTGTCTGGACGTACACCACTACGTCGGTTCCCTGCTTCGGTTTTTTATTTTTGCTTTAGACACCATCAATGTACTGGCGTTGGGATGTACCTGCGCGGAATTTTAAGTGCATTTCATATCTCACTGCGGGTCGCAACCTTCGCCATGGCAGGCATATGGTTTGCAGACAGATGAGCTGTCTCACACCCAGTTTGCTGAAAAACCTGGAACCCACTGAATCTGAGGCCATAGGAGGTAGAAAGACAACATGTCGCAAGAAGTTTATCACATGTTGCTTCAGGAACGTAGTGATGGGTTCATTGAAATTTGAGCGGGCGGTGTTGGTTTGGTGGTTGGCAACGACACGAATTCACTTCTACATTGTTTTCTATAAAGGGATATTGCCGAAATATCAGCCTATCTATGTCTCCATTCTCCTGGTTTTGTCCGAGAATAAGGCTATGACTGCATCTTATTAGTGCATCAGGTCTTACAAATGGAAAAAAAAACTGAGTGTAGGACGAGATGACAGTGTTGTGTAGCATCAAGCAAAGGCGCGGAGATATCCTAACAGCGAACACGCACAACTTGCCTTGCTTATGGCTTGGCTTTTGATATCCCGAGGCGTACCCTGCCATCTTGCCGACGAGTAGAAGGATGGGTACTTAATATCGACGGGCTAGATCAGACCGCGACAGAACACTGGAACGCAAAACGTGCTGCTCCTCCACCCCGTCGCTGCCGCCAATCCTAGCGCTGTCGTTACTAACCAATCAACCAGCACCGCTGCCGCCGGTTTTCAAATGGAGCCGTCGTCACCAGCTCACTAACCGGTACGCCCCACCAGCTGCTCAACCAGAGCTGCCGCCGTCAGCCCCTGAACTAGAGCTGCCGTCGCCGCCAGCTCACTAACCATAACCGCCAACCACTAGCTGCTTAACCAGAGCTGCTGCCGCCGCCAGCTCCTCAACCAGTGACACCGACACCGCCAGCTCCTCACCAGCCGCCGCCGCCGCCAGCCCCTCAACCTGTTGACACCGACGGCCGCCAGCTCCCCAAACCAGAGCCGTCCGCTGCCCGCCAGTTCCTCAACCAAAGCTACCGCCGCCACCAGCACCTCAACCAGAGCCATCACTGTTGTCAGCTCCTCAAACAGAGCGGCCATCGCCAGCTGTTGGACCACAGTCCCCGCTAACCTCTGAGCCAGACTCACCACCGCCAGCTCCTCGTCAGTCAAGCTAATCACGTGGGTCAAACAGCCAAGGCGATGATGCAACGGTGTGGCTCGCCTGCCGCCAAAAACCATAGTGGGCACGGCTTAGGGACAGAGGCTGTGGTGGTGGCATATCTGTAGCATCATGTAGTTGGCCGCCGTCGGTGCCAGCAAACATGACCTTCACCACATCAACGCCAAGATTTTTCTGAACCACCACTGTACTGGCATTCCTGCAATCACACGTAAAATGAACAGCACGAACACTTACTTTGTGCATGCTTTCAGCGATGTCATGCGTTTTGCCGGTTACGTACTTTTGTGTGTCATTCTCAAGCGCCATTTGCTTTTTCGTTCGTCGAGCATCACAAAACACCGCACAGCACTGATAACTCAGTCCCTTCTCTCTGGATTTTCTCCTGTCTACGCGTTACAATCATCTGCCACTGAGCCAATTCCGCACTTTCCATGGGGCGGACGGGAAGCCACGACATAATCATCAACATATCGTCATAGCTGTCTGCCTCACATGATCACGCGGCAGCTGAGGTTGCATGGGTGCAAATGTGATGTATTTCATTGCTGTTTTTGTCAACACTGCATCGTCAAATTGACCTGATGTACCATTACCATAATCACTGTATGCATTTAGTGCAGGCTGTGAAGACAAACAGCCCACCTTATTTGCAACCTACATTGACAGCCGAAATAAATATAGTTTGGGGCGGTAGTGGCATAACGGCAGGAGTATCAATTTTTATGCATGATTAGGGGAGGCAGCAGGCCATGGATCATGGGCAATGAACAAAGTCCAGAGGAGATGGTTTTGTGTTATAGTTAGTTTTTTCTCATATATTTTGTAATTTTCCAACTAGGAATGTTGGTTGGGGAAGGGGCGGAGGAATCAGCACTAAGGGGGCCCGACTCAACATAGATATTGGATAGTGCCCTAGACATTAATTTTAATTGGTACTCCTGCATTATGCACGACAAACATCACAGATAGCCTGAGATTTCCAGGCTACTTGCATGCAAACGGCAATTTGGCTTGCTGATTGACTTTCTACCAATGTTTGGATGTCGGTAATGAAATCTATCATTTTGCTGCAGTAGCTGATGTTGTTGTGATCTGAAATGCATATTTTTATACCAGCATGTATGAAATAGATGCAAAACGATGGCAGCCAAAGTTTTTAATCCTTACCCTAATTCGCCGGTATTCGTAACGCGGGCTAGTGGGGTGGATCGATTGCCTGCCGTTTGCAAACTAAGAGAGGTAAGACCTCGCAAAAAATAAGCAAACAAACAGCGGACTGTCTTAACGAGATCTCGTGATTGGTGATAAGTCTCCTGTTGTTAACTAACCCCACCAGACCAAGTGGAAGGAAAATGTTGCTGAAAACCAAACATCAGCTTTGCATGTTCATAAATACGAAACCATGCAGTGCAGTGACATGGAACATAAGGAGGCGTGTCTTTGTTTAATTATGAATGCAGTGACATGTATTTTCGTCTGTTTGGAGGCTATATTTGTAATGCAGGGTTTTGTTCATGTAGCAGTGCCAACCCTCCGCGCGGTGTCTGCTAAATCTTCGCTTGCCGACGCCGGAACTGCCGGCCTTGAATCGTCTTGCAATGTTCTTAAAAAAAGCTTCCCTGTTCTGAAGCCAAAATTGCTAAGGACACTTTTTGTGTCAATATGCGTGCAATGGATGCCCCAGAGGCTACCAAAGATTTGAGCGAGACTGCACAATATGCCGCATTAATATCCTCAGTAAACCGTTGGAGGGGGAGGTGGGGGGGGGGGGGGGGGGGGCTGGCATCACTCCCCCGTCCAACACTCCTGTCAGGGCGAGCAACTTGTCCAGAAAGAGCTAGCCGCCTGATGTAAAGTTATCAACAAATTTCAATGCAGTTGATGTTTTGGGGCACGGCGAAAGGTGCCCACCAGGCAACACATATCGCGCCAGGCTTGGAGCATGCATAGGGTATGTGGTAAGTTTGATGACGGTTGAAATGAGGCTCGAAGCGCAAACGTGATTTTCATAAGGGGCATGGCCTCGTAGAGGCCTTCATATTGTACCTCATTCCCAGTGCCGCTTGCCACTGGCTCAAAATCTATCATGCATTCTACTTGCCCGGCTATCCAGGTCATTCGTTTTTTGCGGTCGAGGAAAACAAATCCAGCCGAAGATCGGGTTTAAAACGTAAGGCCCCGGCAAGTCCCGAGGGTGGAAGAAAGCTCCTGATGTGACTGGGCTATCTCATTAGTCTAGAACAGGTGTGGCCTGCTTTCCCAGCAGCAGCACTTATCCTGACATTTGTTGAAGGACAGTATATTATTGAACGTTTCAGCTATGTGCATAATATCGCAAAGTACAATGACGAAAGAGACTTTTGGTGATACGCTACTAACTGATTATGCTACTGGGCACGGACTTAATGACCATTTTGTCATATGACAGCGCAATACGCTACTGGTCACAATTTTTCTTTCAGAAATTTGGTCGGCTACAAAAAGTACACCTTTACCACTCCTATATTTTTCCAACAACCTGATCGCGCAATGAAATAGCCTGGAAATAAGTGGCATATGTTCACGGCAACTTTCCTCTACCGCAAGTGAAGCTTCCGCACCCCCATTTCCAAATAATATGCTATTCATGGCCAAGATTGCGAGCTGAGAGATGGTATTTAAATAAATAGTGAGATGGTTTCCAATAAATGGGGTGTTCCACATTTGCATGGGGTTTTTAGCTGAAATAGCCATTTTGAAGATCCTTTGGTGCAGTTTGCAGTCCTGCCCTTCTTAAGGCCCAGAACCCTCTGGTTTCTGTGCCAAGCGCTTGCCAATATGTGCAGAACTATTTCAAGGATATTCAAGCGAAAATGACGTCATAGTAACGTTATTTATATCCTGTCATCACATAGGCCATTCGGCTTTCGGGGAAGAATATTATCATCCACCCGTTCATTTCTAACGTCGGCAGCGCGATTGCTAATGAATATTGGACATGAATTGGCTCTCAAACAGTGCTGAGCAAGCCGTGCGAGGTTCGGTCACAAACATTTTTTTGCTACGTAATATAAGAAGCTAGATATGGTTTCTTCACTTGCCAGGTATTTCGGAACTAAGGCTTGTAATCGAATAACTTAAGAATAACGGCATAACTGAGCACGTGGCTTTAAGTACATATCTTAAACTCAGGGATGAATATGCAAGAACGCCATGAGAAAGGGTCAAAGCACAAGCATACAACGATATTTGCCTCAGGGAACACTTCCAGCCTTGCTGCCATCTCTTGACGAGTTTGAAATACTACACGTTACGTTCCATGAGCGGACATGACTACTAGTGGCGCCGCGGCCGACCCTGGTGGCAGGATATTGAACTAGTGTGTTTACCGCAGTGTTGCTGTCTCAGAAGTAAAATTTTGTGTTTGCGCGTACGCCGTGTGCCATGGAGTCATAAATCATCATTTGCTAGTCCATATTTGGTGCAGAATTTAATTCTTTACATGACGGTATTAAAAATAGTTGTTAAGCTTTGAGCATGTCGTCGCCAAAGAAATTAAATCAGAGCAATGTCAAGGGGGTTGCCACGTGTAAACTCATTGCCGCGCGAAGCGCCCGCGCGGAACATTCAAATAACGCAGCACCAGGTCGTTAAAATATCATATCATTTCATTGCTAGGGCGGATAATGATAGACAATTTAATTCCCCGTTGATGGTGTTACACATCTCCTGGTGTGATTTAGTGTGTCGTCGCGAATTTCAGTTAAACTAATGGATATCACGGATGTCACCCTGCGCGCAGGACGTCCGTGATGTGGCGTGCGCGTATTCTGTCCTTGTCAGTGACAGGACAGTCGTGCGCAGGTCGACGCTTGTCTACAAGTTTAACATTCATGCATAAATGCAGAAATGTATATGCGTGAATGGTTTTATGCATAAACATGAAAACGGTCAGGTGCAAATGTGTTTGCGCATAAACGTATGCATTAATGTGAGCTGCTTCACTACAAGGATAACGGGGCCCTGGTATCAGCAGCTGATTCAGCAGAACCAGAGAATGTGAAAATTAAAATATGTTCGGCATAGTCACTGCACTTTGCTGCCCCGCCCCCCCCCCCTCCCCCCCTTTGCACAACGTGTCCGAATCTGGTCACGGCGCCGCGTCTGTCCGCGCAGAAAATTGAAGGTCTTATTTCATCAATATGGCGCTTAGAATATAGCAAGTGTAACTCAGCACAACCGTAGAATCAACAGACATAGCAAAAATCCAGGTTCTGAATGAAAACCAGTAAAAATAACGAGGTTTCTTTATTGCACACAAATTTGAAGGCCAACCATAACAGATGGCGGCGGTGCCGCCGATACCACGACGACCCGCCTACACGCGAGGGCGACACCACGGCTTCGGTGGCTGTCCAGCCCGGTCGCACCATCTTCCATGCGGCTGGGTCACTGGCCGCGTCTCCGTAGAGGCAGCGCTTCCTCGCAGCGTTCTAGCAAGCCTGCCTGCGATGTACAGCTGCCACGGCACACTCATGCATTGGACGCGCCCTTCTTTGACCCACAGAGCAGGTGATTCAGGACCCTTGCTCGCCTCAAAAGGATCTGCTTTGGGGCCTGTTTGAAGTTTGATGCACTGAAGTATGTTGAGGTCACGAAATGATTTAGTTTAAATTCATTTTGTTGTTCAAAGGTACCTAGGCGAACCCACACGTGAATTAATTTCATGACAGTGGTGGCCAAGAATACGGAGATAGGGCGTAAAGGGCTCCAGTTCTGCGCTTACGCCACATGGTCACTACCAGCTCATACCCATGTTCTCTCTCCTTTTTCATTTCATCACATCACCCTCCATCACATACTCCTTGTCCTTTCTCATCTTCCCCCACCCTTACAGTGCACTCGAAGGCACGACTTCATTGGTATCTCCCACTGCACTAACACAACGCACATGCCATCCTTGCTGGTGTGTCTCACTGTTATTTAGGATAGTGTCCACACTTTTGCCCACAAAATAATGAAGGTCTTAACAGAACTGGCACACTGACAGTACACCTTGCTTTTTTGCCGTGACAGGAAAAAAAGAGACCGTGAAGATTTTGGTGTTAAAGACTGGGCAACAAGAGCAAGAGATGATTTGATAACTGTATTCTGAGGTGTCCCATAGAACTTCTGGGTGCTGATACTCTTCAATCTGAAAAGGATGGAAAATGGTTCAGGAAAAAACAAGCATTAAATGACATCACTCCGTCACTCTGTACCACATGAAGCTGTGAGATGAAAATGGTAGTCATGTTTATGGTCATGCAGGAGAGCAACTGAAATGCAGTGGAACATGCAATTGACTTGGCATTATGCTCTGTCCATATAACATCATTGAAAAAGAATGAAGTTAATAAATTGAAGGAATTAAGAAAATGAATAGTGTTTGTCATCATAAAATCCAACAGAGTGAAAACTGGAATGTCACAACACATGGTGATACTTTTGCCATGATACACATGATACCTGATTTTAATATGTCTTTAAAAAATTGGCAGTTCCCATGGATATCAACACACCACATAGGTTTGTGTACTGGCCAGAAAGAAATGTAGCATTCGGTTGGGTTGGGAAATGCAAAGCCTGACACAAGGCTCAGAAGCATGATCATTACAAGGACATTCAGTGGGCCAATACCCCTCAAAAGAGACCAACTTTCATCCTACCTGAAATGTAGCATTCAGCAAAATGTCAACATACATTGTACACGTGGTACCAAAGGTGCTCAAATGAATAAGGCCTTGTCAACAGCTGAATGAGGTCAACAATGCAGTCAGCAAAAGGCATCCGCTGAATGGCATGGAGGTAAGATCAATGTGCAGACTGTTGGTGCATGGTTGTGCAAGCTATAGCCCCAGACCACGCTGGGCTGAAGATCCTGATGTTTTGTTTGCATATGATCACCATCACAGCATTATGATTTGCTTCAGTATTTCTATCAGACTTACTTCCTCCCGCATGGCGAGGTCAGAATTCGAGGGTTTTTGTAGGTGCTGATACCATGGGGAAACTTGTGCTAGAAAACCTCAGGCTGCATAGTAGTTGATACTTTTGGTCCAAACCTGTTAAAAACACTTCCATGCAGTATGCAAAATAATAATCATGAACATTCATTGCTTATTGGAGGCTATTAACAAGAACAGGCAACAGCTGATCCCAGTCATTGCTCCTGCATATAAGTGTGCTGCTTCTGAAGCCAGAAGTCAGGTTCAAAAGGATTCAGATGTGTAGACCCTAGAATAATGTACAGATCAATTTAGTTTTAGATGTGGGCATGACCAGAAAGTTGCTGGAATGTAGATTGTTGCCATGCGTATTGGTATTATGATCAGGTGCTGTATGTTGCAAATCAGACATTGCTAGCCTTTATGGTGTAAGCAAATGAAACACTCTCAATGTATGCACATGTTCGTTAATGCAGGCATACAGATATGCTGTTAGGTGTGAGATCCAATTGATGCTTAAAAGAAAATTCTCAACTTTGTTTTGTTCGCAAAGATCTTGGTTCATCAAACTAACTGATCTAACCTCATGCAATTCCACGGTAAGTATACCATGTTTTCACCCGTGAAAAAAATGACGAGGAAGATTGGATGATGCATCAGGGTATCGAAGCAGCATTCATGTGTGAACACAATACGCACCTTTTCACCCATCTTCGCCAGACACGCCTTCCTTGCTGCTGAAAAACCATGTCCACACCTCCAACGCGCGAAGCCGGAGCGGCGGCAACGTTATAAACAGGACGCACAAGCAACCGCGTTTTCAAGCGCCAATTATTAGTAAAGTCTGTCGCAGGCGCGCCATGCTCGTATAAAATGCTGGGAATATATAACGTCTTGATAATTATTTTCTTTCCTTATGCGCCCCAAATGTCCGCAGGTGTAGCAGCGTTTGAACCGTAACGAAGTAAGTGACAAAGTGGGCATGGCTAGTTTGGCAGTACACTCAACGTCATGCAGATGCGAATGCAAAAAAAAAGCATCAACGTCAAAAAATGAAGCGACGGAAAGCGGATGTCATGAACCGAATCAGGAAGACTCGTTTGTTATTCAAATATCCGTATTTTCTCTCGTATTATTTGGTTGACATTGGTGTATCATGGTTGGTGCGAACATCCCCTTGACTAAAGGAAATACCGTGCGATGCTACACTGAGAAATTGCCTCTCGTCTGGCTGCAGAGTAGTCTGACCGAACCCTTTCAACCTGAACTACTCCCAGCGAGAAGCTGGCACCAATGGCGGCCAGCGACCCAGAAACAACTAGCCGACACCTACAGCAAGCATTGGAACTGCAAGACTTTCTGTTCAAAATAGCCTTGCAGTGTCATGGACGACTTATACGCCCAATATGACGCTCAGATCATCGCGATCAAGTACTACGCGTCAATAACATTATTACGACTATCTTAAGTCATTCAAAACCTCAATCACCGTTATGGACATATCATGGAGAAACATTATACAGGAATATCATGCAGAAAATATCAAAATTAGAAGTTACATCTACGATTACACTTCATACTTAGGAGAAAAAAATCAAAATTAGTGTCGATTTTCAGCACCATTGCATAGAATTATTTTCCAAGAGAGCTCATAAGGCGAACATTTTCGACGAAGTAATGCTATATCGCCATATTTCTATATATATTATATATATATATATATATAGTATATATTATATAATGTGTGTGTGTGTGTGTGTGTGTGTATATGTTATGCTGGGTGGCTTGGAAAATGTTTTCTACTTAACATTGCACTTCTATTGATTACAAAACGACAACAGTACAATTTGGACTATTTTTCCAGTACATAGGAAAACGTCGCGCAAATTCCTTTCAGGATACGCACAATTCGAAAATATTGTGTGGCTTGATGTGCTTAACATCATTCATTTTTGTCACTTTAATTTTCAACAACGATCGGAGGTTAGGCGGAATAACACCCCCACATGGCCGAAATTTGATCACAACTAGCACGTGCGTTAATGTGTATTACAATCTATTCAACCGCAAACACCGCTTGCTAGGAAGCGCAGAAATGGTTCTTATGGACGGCATGACATCATTACGTCTTGGGTGGTACACAATTCTCACTTGGTGCTCTTTTGCGGGCGACTTTCCCACGTTTAAATGCACAAAGCAATTCCATCAAATGGTGTATCCTAAAGAGTGAGGAGGCTGACTCCTGTGCTGGAAAGCCATGGAATGGACGCCCAGTGACAGACTGTAGGAAGACCAGCTGGCAAAGTATAGGAGCTGGCCTGCCTTCAGGGAGGCCAGCCTGAAATGGCTCCTGAGCGCCTGATGTAGACTGGGAGTCACTACGTTAGGCGTTCAGGGGCACCTCAGGTACTACAGGATGCAGGCATTTAAGCACATTACAGTTCTAACGATGTTTAGCACCATGCATCAGACACATAAGCCCCTTGCAAGTGACCTATACCAGAAGATTGGCAGGGAAAAAATCAAGGACAGGATGTTCACTGATGAGGATTTCTCGCATGAGGTGCTACTGAACGCCTGATAACAACCACGCATGTGGAGTTTCAGAAAGTGTTCCACCGAGCCGGCTGAACAACACAAAAATTGCAATTTTCTAAGAAGGGTCATGGCTTTCACTGGAATGTTCCCGAAAAGGCAGACTTAACTTCTTTCGAACATCACCAGCACGTGGGTCGACACCTTCGCCTCCTGGAATGGAAGCTTTTGCCAGGCTACAGGAGCTCCTGCCCACCGGCTTATTTAGACGACGGCGCCTGACACACCACACAACTCGGGTCACTCAAGAGCCCTTCACTGAACTCTGCCACCTCACCAAAAAGACCGAATGACGAACGAGCTCTCTTGAACTGAGTCCACTGAGCGACAGTGCG
Source organism: Pollicipes pollicipes (assembly GCF_011947565.3). Lineage (NCBI taxonomy): Eukaryota > Metazoa > Arthropoda > Thecostraca > Pollicipedomorpha > Pollicipedidae > Pollicipes > Pollicipes pollicipes. The sequence continues at coordinate 3,404 of NW_023596691.1, read as the reverse complement.
TGGAATGCGCTCTCGGAAGCAGTGTACCGGTCTCGTTTGCCTGAAGTTCTCGCCTGAAGTTCCCCGATCTGGACGAACTGAAGGGGGCCATCTTGGTGGCGCGGGAGGAGTTGTCACTGGCTGTCATAAGGAATAGCCTTTGGTAGTGGAAGCTGAGGTTGAATGCGGTGGTTCAGGCTAATGGTAGTCTTATCGCTCTTGCTTTCCAATGCAAGGCTAGAAAACAACTGTTTTTACGTGCTATATTTCTCAGCTGTAAAATCAACTGATTAGCTACGATTCAGCACACATTATTTGTACTGCATGCTCATTCAACATGCAAAATACCATGCCAATGCCTTAAAATGTTTGCAATATGTAACCGAAGTCGGTAACTTTTTTGGGTATCCATTATAGAAGGTAAATGGCGCCTCCGGGGGGTTTGATAGCACATTGGACAGCAACGTTGTGTTTCTGCAACATAGCTGGACATTTACCCTCACTTTTTACCTTTTTCGTTTTTAGCTGGACTGTACCACTTACGAAAAAGTTGTGTTGATATATAAGAACAATCAGGAGATTATAAGGAACTTGGTCATGACACCGAAGGAAGTCATTAAGCTGCGCATCAGAGAAACCAGGGGTACGGGGTTTGATTCCCTGCTGTATCCACCTTTCCTGACAGGTAAGAGGCGGACGATGCCATATGGCCTTAGCAGCTGAGTGCGTCGTGAAGCCCCAACGACAGGTACATGGACCTGGTCGTTTTTGTTCGCACTTGTTGATCTGCAGTCCCGGCTGTGGTACATTTTGCATTTAAGAAAGACAAGACATGTTGTTGTGCAGCACCCTTGCTTGTCCCCGCACGGTGCAACGCTTGTACCGTCCTTCCCGTGTCCGGATCCTTTCGAAGATCCGATCCGATGGTCTACCAGTTCAGTTAAGTTCAAGTTAAGTTACCAGATACCCACTGGTTCATCCGGCCTGTGAGGGCCGGATAAGGTCACCAGATCAGGTTTCATCGGAAACAAAACACTTTCAATGTGTTTTACGCGCCATTTATACAAATGGTGTAGGACATTAAATCGCCAAATGTACAGATGATCCTGGTCTACAGCAATCTACGAAGCTATCTACAAATTCTGAAAACTCTCACACGGATTGGTTTGATATTGACCATTTGCCTCAGGACATATTCAAATTGATATCGCAAACCGTCTACTACGAATTTTGGTTTACCGCACGATCACCATGCATTGCGAAAGGGAGAAACAATGATGTATTTTTAGCGGCTCTGTGAATTTTAAACTTTCAACGCTTTTAGTGAGTGGCCTGGACATAAGCGTTGTGGGACGAAAGAAGCAGAAAGGGTAGGGGCAAGACCCCTAAGTACATGTGAGATCCATCGACGCTGAGAACATCAGCAGACTGGAGTAGACCGGCACGTTATCTAAGACAAGACAACCGCAGGATTGTGGCAGTCAACACAAAAGTGCACGCGATGTTTTTTGTAGCCTTTGTGATCCGTGGGTAAAATCGGTGGTGGATTTAGTCACCCCACACATTGTGAAACTGCTGAACGAAGGTTGCCACTGCACTGAAAAACCGTTGACAACCAAGCATTGCGGCCCATGCTTCCAACTCGGGTATCGAAAACCTCTGATCGGGAAATTTTTTCTTTGAGGCGCCTCTCCGTTCTTAAGGAAATGCAACGCGTCAAGCTCACTTTTAAGGAGCGCAAGCGACTGTAGCGGTCAATTGGCGCCCAGGGGCCGTGGCACAACCGGGGTCCAGCCGTAGTCTCCCAGGTGGGAGCCGCCGGCGTTTGCCACCCGCCTGTGCCTGTGATGAGTCCTCTGCCTACGATGGAATGCCTCCCGACCTTGGACTTCCTGAACGTGCGGCAATTACGAAACCAATCCTTAGTGGGTACAAATAAGGGAGGGAAGTGAACGGGACGGAGAAGGCCATGGTGCAAAGTGGTGTAGCGAGAGGATTGTGCGCGTTGCACATTCGACCCTATAAAGGGGTGAAATGCCACCACTCCTGAAAACAACCCATAGAGGGCATTGCTTAGCAAATAAAGCATGCATGGTTCGCTTGGAGAAACATGCTAAAATTAAACAAAATGTATGCCGCATGATAACAACCAAACCAACAATATATCAGCCCTTTCGTGAAGAGGAAAACATAGAACTTGTAGGTTGTAGTCTCAAGTTGCATTAGTCTGCATTGTATTCCGCTTCACGCCCGTGCTTGAGTGATGTCGTGGTGGACGGACTGGTGATCAGCCTGTCAGTCGAACCTTAGAATAGGTGAATTGTAGGCTATGATATAAGTGAATATAACGTCCCAGACACTGTCTGGCTATCAGACGAGATATAGGTGCTGTATCAACACCACCTGGCGCAGCCCAAGACAGTACTGTTTGTTACTAACTCTGACGGCTGACGGATCTCCACTCAATGACAGCCATTCGTGGCGCGAAGGCTTCGGCCTGGGTTAAGCTCATCAAACTTAGTGGATGTAAAAGTATATTGCTTGGATTTAGCAACTAATCTGGACCACCTGGACTTGTTTAATCCGTGCATGCGATTCTGATCAGCAAGCAGTGACAGTGCGCGATGCTGGCAATGCCCGCCGGTGCCGTGGCTTTATGGAAGGATTGTGGTCCAGCGAAGCTTGGTGCGAGGCTAGCGTGGGCGCGCCGCTTCACCTGCCTGCCCGTGGAAGAAACGTCTGCTGGCAACTGACCAAACGGGGTCGACCTGGCCCCTGCAGCCGTATCGGATTACTGAACGGCGCGCTTATCACCATCCGCAGAAGTCTGGCAGCAAGAAGGCCGGAGGGAACTTATCCGATGAACGAAATCGGCTTACTTCGGATGGTGAGATCAGGGAACACGCAAAACAAGCACTACTTAGCATGTGCTATGAACACAAAACCCTTCACGCAAAGACGCGAGAGATAGGGAGAGAGATAGGGAGAGAGAGAGAGAGAGAGGAGAGAGATAGAGAGAGAGAGGAGAGAGAGAGAGAGCTCTAGAGATATAGAGAGAGAGATATATGAGAGATAGCGAGATATGAGATAGCTCTTACGAGAGCTCTCTCTCTCTCTATCTCTCTCTCTCTCTCTCTCTCTCTCTCTCTCTCGCTCTACTCTCTCTCTCCTCTCCTCGCTATCTCTATCGCTCTCTGCGCGCTCGCTCTCGCTCTCTCTCTTCTCTCTCTCTCGCTCTCTCTCTCTCTCTCTTCTCTATCTCTCTCTCTCTCGCTCGCTCTCTCTCTCTCTCTCTCTCTCTCTCTCTCTCTCTGCTCTCTCTGCTCTCTCTCTCATCTCGCATCTCCTGCTCTCTCTCTCTCTCTCTCTCCGCTCGCTCTCTCGCCTGCTCTCTCTCTCTCTCTCTCTCTCTCGCTCTCTCTCTC